>NC_090649.1:254552873-254852873 GCF_040937935.1 Hyperolius riggenbachi | reverse complement strand
TCCCCCTCCATAAAGTTAGCCTGATGATGCCCCTCCAGCTGACCCCAGCTGCCCACCCGCCCTTGATCCTGTGGTGCCTTAGGCCTAGGTCAGTGGGCAAGGTGTCCTAAGTAGGAGCGTAAGCTTTCCTGAAGACGTGAGTTTTCAGATTGCGAGCAAAAAGAGTAAGTGTGGGTGAGACATTAGCATGTCTTTGCATGCTAATGCAGACAGTATATTCTGCAAATAACTCTACCCAAGAAGATTCTGCCAATAACGCTTCTCGTGAAAGTCTTGCTTGGTTCTGCTTGCTTTCATGCTGCTCCATGTCCACGGGATGGATATTGTGATGCTTAGGGATAAAGTAAGTTCATTGAAAGAATGAATGTGAAGCTATACCATAAGTGTAGGGTAGGGTCAGGGTTCAGGAAGAGGCAAGGCCAAGTGTAACTTCCCCAAGGAAGGTCCACACTAACACAGGGCACTGTGGGACTGGAGATCCTTGGGAGCCTCGAGAGGAATCTAAAGCAGCTATAATATCAGATGAAGGATAATATGATTAAGTGATGATCTCATGTCTATGGAAACAGCAGACAAACACTGGCAGATTGTTTGGAGGAGGAGGAGATACATTTGTACTTGCACTATATTTATCCTCACAGTTTTAAGTAAAAATGTAGATTTAAGGAGCTTGGAATTTAAACTTGCTGTAAAATAACAAATGCATTACACACACATACACATATAGGGCTCGATTCACAAAGCGGTGATAACCCAGTTAAAGACTTTAGGCGTGATAACCATTTTTATCATGCCTAAACTCAGTTTAGGCATGATAAGTTTAGGCATGATAAGTTTAGGCATGATAAGTTTAGATAAGTTTAGATCGCGCGCAAAGTCCCGCACGCAAAGCAGCGCCATTAAACTCTATGCAAAGTGCACCAGACTTTGCTAGCGCAAAACTTTTGATCAGCTGTGCACTGCGGTGCTAACCCAGTTGGCGCTTAAACTTATCACGCCTAAAAACTTATCACACCTAAACTTATCATGCCTAAACTTATCACACCTAAACTTATCACACCTAAACTTATCATGCCTAAACAGAGTTTAGGCGTGATAAAGGGCTTCTCACTAGCGTGCTAACTGTTAGCACCGCTTTGTGAATCAGGTCCCTAGAGTAAAGTGTGACCACAGGGCTGCTGGTGCATTCTTTAAACTGGAGCTGGGAAAAAAGGGCGCAGGCAGCTAGTGGACAAAAAGGGCGCCGCCATTCACTCCCATAATAAATAACGTTTAATGGGCGCCGAGCAGGAAAAAAGGGCGCCGGAGCTAAATAAAGTTTACAGACGGCGCCCGGAGCTAAATAAAGTTTACAAACTGCGCCCGGAGATGTTTAATGATTTATAACTGAGCTTGTGGTGATTTACGTTTATAAAATGCACCCGTGCCGAATAACGTTTATGAAAATACTAAACATATTTATCTTATTTAAATAATTAAAACATTATTTAAAGTTTTATCCCTTACTGTTTGTAAAACATTATTATTCACAAAATAAAGCGATCAGTACGTAACGTAAATTGCAAAATATTTTTTGCATCCACAATTAGTAAAACATTATTATCCACATAATAAAGGGGGGTCTTAGGTTTAGGCACCAACAGGGGGGTCTTAGGTTTAGGCACCAACAGGGGGGTCTTAGGTTTAGGCACCAACAGGGGGGTCTTAGGTTTAGGCACCAACAGGGGGGTCTAGGGGTTAGGGGTAGGTACAGGGAGGGTTACTTAGGCACCAACAGGGGGGGTCTTAGGTTTAGGCATTAACAGGGGGGTCTTAGGTTTAGGCACCAACAGGGGGGTCTTAGGTTTAGGCACCAACAGGGGGGTGTTAGGTTTAGGCACCAACAGGGGGGTCTTAGGTTTAGGCACCAACAGGGGGGTCTTAGGTTTAGGCACCAACGGGGGGTCTAGGGGTTAGGGGTAGGTACAGGGAGGGTTACTTAGGCACCAACAGGGGGGGTCTTAGGTTTAGGCACCAACAGGGGGGTCTTAGGTTTAGGCACCAACAGGGGGGTCTTAGGTTTAGGCACCAACGGGGGGGGGGGGGGGGTCTAGGGGTTAGGGATAGGTACAGGGAGGGTTCTATGTAAGAGTAGGCTTAGGTATAGTTTTAGTAAAATTTTAGTAATAATTACTAATGTTTTACAACACTTATTACGAACATAGTTATATTTATATCATCGTTATAAAGAATATTTTCAGATTTTATTATAAGAACAAACCATAAATGAATGTTATTCACAATAATATACAATTATAACAATTAAACATATATTATTGTTTTTTTTAATAAACGTAATTATAAGTTTAACTTTTGAAACAGGGAAGATTAACGTTTTCACAATTTCCGATTTCATAAACATTATTTAATGATTTATAATTTTGTTAAACATTATTTGTACCCGAAATATAGCACACTATTTTTATAAACCCTATTAATGATTAATTATTATTTAGAGTTTACACCCCGCGCCCTTTTTGTTCGGGCGCCCTTTTTGTACGTACGCCTCCAAACTATTTATCAGGGTTTATAATAAAATCAGGTTTACTGCTGATGTGGTGCATTCATCCATACAGCATGTACAATGTACATGATGTCAGTTTGGCACATTAGGTGATTGATATAATGCATGGCCATGCTGCTACAAGGAATTTCCCCTCTAGCTCTTGTGATTCAGTTTCATGAATGGTTATTTAACGTGCTGGGATGCGCTACTCATTTCAGCATTTTTTTTTTCAAACTGCCCTACATATTTTAGAAGATTAGACATCGAGGAGCACCTGAATTTGTTAGAATGGCAAGTTTCAAGCTACTGAAAACATGAAGATAGTACAATGTTGTCTGTAAATACAGGTATCCATTTCAAATGCATTTCTCTTTCTTTCTTCTGTGTGCACCCAACAGGTGTAATTTTATGTCTAGTAATAAAAATAAGTGACTGCTAGTTAAGTGGGTGATATACAGTATGTCTGTGGGGGCAGCTTGTCTTCTAGGCCTCATTTCACTAGCTGCTGTAGCCTGGACTCAATACGGGCAAGCATCTTGGGAGATATATTCTTACACTTATGCCTGATTTTTTTTATGCTAGAGTAAATATGGATGGATGATAGTGCCTGGCACTTGTCTTCCTTGTACATGGCGACGAATTAATGAACCTGACACTTTTTTTTTTAACACCACAAGACCAAAGCCAATTTGATTAGAATATGATTAGAAAGTGTAGCATTGCAGTAGTACTGCAACAGTGAACCAGCATTTGTGCAAGGCAGTTTTTAATAAAGGATATGTTCATCCTCACACCAACTAAGGCCTGGTATACACCATGCAATGTTCATTTTAGATACTATTTCTAATCGAGAAAATGATTGGATTTGGCAATAAAAAAAAGGATACAGCCTATTAATTGATTTTGAGCTTGGCATTGATTTCTGGCAATCGCTTTCTCAATCGGAAGCAGACCGCACATGTAGGAAAATATTGATCAAAATACTTGATGTAGTTCCATTTGTATGTCTTTTCATTAATTTTCAATATCGATATGCCGTTTGGATTCTGTTCAAGCAAGTGATCAAATCCAATCATTTTTCAAAGTGAAAATTGCATAGTGTGTATCAGGACTAAAGCTATACAGGCACCTATTTCTCTGATCGATTTCTCTGGTCACTTTCTGGCAGATTTGATCACCTTGTTCTAATCTGCCTATAATCTGTTATCTCACCATATCTGATGGAGTGACTTTCAATCGATTTTGTGCACTTTATCGTAAGTCTAATGAGACATGTAGGAAATGCTTAGTGTGACTGGGGAGGGGCCAGTGCAGTGGGGGATTGATGGGCCATAGCATTGCAATGCAGTTTAAAGTGAACCTCCAGACTAAAAATCTACTCAGCAGAACTTAAAAAGCTTGGTGTTTCTTTAACCGTTTCACAGCATCAGAACTTTTTCTTACCCAAGCCTCATTTTTAGCTGCACAGAAGAAAACTGCTCGGGCATTTTCCCCTGATGCTGTGCAAAGCATGATGGGATTTCTGATGTTGTTCACCTTCTGCTGTTTTGGCGCAAATTTGTTTTTCTTTATTTTTATTTTGAGATTTGAAGCCTAGCGTGCGCAACTGGGAGAGATGATCAGGACACAGGGCAGTTGGAACTGTGTCTCATGCTCCCTGTCACCTTCTTTCAACCAAAAGGATGGCTGCCCCCATGAAATCACAAACATTTGTCTGTTCTTTTAAAACAGGGGGGGTAAGATATTATATTACCTATCTATTTTAATTAACATAACTAATGTAACTTAATGACAGTATGTTTGTTTAGGCTGGGATTCCCCTTTAATGCTTGCAGTTGAACTCAGATTTTTTTGCTGAAATAAAAAACAAAACAAAATTCAGCTTGTTGCGCATGGTAGTAATCAATCACTATCCTATCAAATTCCAATCAGATAGGGATCAATCAGCTTGGCATTAACTAGTGTATGGCTATCTTGATAATGAATATTCACTTACTCATTACGGGCCTGATTCACAAAGCGGTGCAAAGTGTTTGCACGCCTGTGAAAAGCCCTTTATCACGTCTAAACTCAGTTTAGGTGTGATAAAATGAAACTCGCGCGAAATTTCCGCGTGCAAAACTTTGCAATAGCGCCACGCACAATGCAGTGCGCGCGATGCGCCCATTAAACCCTATGGGCGCTGCGCGCGGAGTTGCGCGATCAGGCCCTATATATTATGGAAAGCACTACAGTTAGTTATTTGAGGATGAAAATGTAACAAAATGTGTTGTCATTTATGGATCTGTTAAAAGGTAAAAAGCAGTCTGGAGCAGTTGCCACAATCGGTAGGAAATGAATCACAAGAACAAACTGTATACACTTTGCATGATTCACAAGATTTTAATTGAACCAAACTCCAGATGCTGCAAAACACTGATAAAAATATCATCATAAGCCCTAAATAGAGCTTATCGTGAGCAAGTACTGAATATAGCAATCCCTAACTAGAGATGGCTCGAACCTCCGATTTTAGGTTCACGAACCTCGAACGCTAACATCCGAAAAAAGTTCGGTTTGTGCAAACTTTTCGAACCGCAATAGACTTCAATGGGGAGGCGAACTTTGAAAACTAGAAACATTTATGCTGGCCACAAAAGTGATGGAAAAGATGTTTCAAGGGGTCTAACATTTGATTTTTTGCATGGCGGAGCGGGATACACGCCAAAAGTCCCGTGGAAAGATCTGGATTTGACGCACAGCAGCGTTTTAAGGGCAGAAATCACAGTGCATGCTAAATTGGAGGCCTAAAGTGCTTTAAAACATCTTGCATGTGTATACATCGATCAGGTAGTGTAATTAGTGTACAGCTTCACACTGACAGACCAAACTCACTGTGTAACGCACCGCACACAGCTGTTTGTGTAGTGACGGCCGTGTTGGACTGGTGCGCACCATGACGAAAGTGCAGGTGATGGCAGCTTTCCAGCCCATATGGTTGCCGGGCTGAGGTAGCTCAATGACAGAACAGTGACTGTCCAGATGATCGAATTTGGTCTGTCCACAATGAAGCAACAACCTTATTATCTTGGGTGTGGCCCCGCCCCCCCTCGAGACACTCATATAGGCGTCGGTCATGCTTCATTGTGATACGCAAGCCCCTTCACCGCAGCAAGGTAACGATCACGAAGGGAAATTGACACATGTATATGCCTTTTGTTTTGTTGTTGCAGCTGCAGTGCAGCCAGAAAAATTAGGCAGGCATGTACACGCACCAGAAAAATTACTATAGCGGCCGCTGCTAGCGGCCTTAAAAATTCAGGAATCCGCCTGTAGTTCTGGACCCTGTTGGTGGTGGCGGAGAAGGCAGTCAAGCAGCCTGCAGGCAGAGATGCTGTGTGGGGAGCGACTTAGTCATGGGGCAGGCAGTCACACGGCGTGCAGGCAGAGATGCTGTGTGTGGGGACTGACCTTCGTATTCGGGCGGGCAGTAGCCCTCCGAGATCCATGCCTCATTCAGTTTGATAAAGATAAGGTACTGAACACTTTTGTGTCTTAGGCGACTTCTCAATGACAATGCCTCCAGCTGTGCTGAAGGTCCTTTCTGACAGGACGCTTGAGGCAGGGTAAGACAGAAGATGGATGGCAAATTGTGACAGCTCTGGCCACAGGTCAAGCCTGTGCACCCAGTAGTCCCAGGGGTTCATCGCTGCTCAGTGTCTACATCAACACTTAAGGCCAGGTAGTTGGCTTCCTGCCGGTCCAGGCGTTGGTGGAGGGTGGATCCGGAAGAGCTAAGGCAAGACGTTGGACTAAAGAATGTCTGCATGTCCGACATCACCACGATATCGCTACAGCATCCTGTCCTTGCCTGCGTGGACACAGGAGAAGGATTACTGGCAGTCGGTACTGCCGTTGTGCTGTGACATCAAACTTAAAGAGAACCTGTACTGAGTGAAAATTTAAAATAAACACATGACGTAACTTCAAATGAACATTACATAGTTACCTTGCCATCAGTTCCTCTCAGAAGCTCACCATTTTCTTCTGACAATAATCCCTTCCAGTTCTGACAATATTTTGTCAGATCTGAAATATATCAGTTGCTGTCAGTAAAATATCAGTTGCTGTCAGTTATAGCTGAGAGGAAAACTGATGTACCAGGTAATGTCCATGTTTCCTTATGGCTCAAGTGGGCGATGTTACAGTTTAACTGTGTGCTGACCAGAAAGCCGTTATGGGTAATGGCCATTTTAAAAATGGAGGATGGAAAATTCCCTTGATCACAGTGAACAAACAGGACGCGGGACAGGAGAAAGACACTGAGGAGTAGACTACATGGAAGGTAAGTATGACTTGTGTATGCTTATTTTGACTTTTAATTTTCAGTTCACGTTTTCTTTAAACACACTGTAAGGCATAGTTGCCAGCTTGTTCTGCAAGTGCTGCATCCTTTCTGCCTTCTGGTGATTTGGAAACATCTCCACCACTTTGTGCCTATACCGAGGGTCTAGTAGTGTGGCCACCCAGTACAGCTCATTCCCCTTGAGTTTTTTTATACGGGGGTCCCTCAACAAGCTGGACAGCATGAAAGCCACTATCTGCACAAATTTGGATGCAGACGTACTATCCATCTCCTCTTGCTCTTCATCAGTGATGGCAGGTAAGTTCTCCTCCTCCCCCCAGCCATGAACAATACCACGGGAAAGTTAAGCAGCACACGCCCCCTGCGACACCTGCTGCAGTTCTTCCGCCTCCTCCTCCAAAAACACACCTGCCTCATCATCGGACTCCTCTTCCCCACACAACTCTTCTTCCTCCTCCTCCCTCTGTGCTGCTGCAAGTGTTGAGGAATCATCTGCTTCTGCTGAAAATTGATCCCACAACTCTTCCTCCTGTTCCTGTTCACACTCCTCCACAGCTTTAACCACCTCTCTACGCACGACACGCTCCAGGAAGAAAGCATATGGGATCAAGTCGCTGATGGCGCCTTCGCTGCGACTCACTAGGTTTGTCACCTCAAACCGCCGTATGAGCCTGCAAGCATTTCGCATGAGTGTCCAGTACTTCGTCCAGAACACCCCCATCTCCCCAGAGCATATCCTTTGACAGTAGTCGTAGAGATAGTGTTTGACGGCTTTCTCCTGTTGTAGCAGGCGGTTGAACATCAGGAGCGATGAATTCCAGCGAGTCAGGCTATCGCAAATCAAGCGTTTCACAGGCAATTTGTTTCTCCGCTGAATATCAGCAAAGCATGCCATGGCCGTGTAAGACCACCTGAAATGCCCACACATTTCCTGGACTGATTCAGGACGTCCTGTAAGCCTGGGAACTTATACACAAATCTCTGAATTATTAGATTCAGTATATGTGCCATGCAGGGTACATGTGTCAACTTTCCCAAATTCAAAGCCGAAATGAGATTGCTGCCGTTGCCACACACCACGTTGCCGATCTCCAGTTGGTGCGGGGTCAGCCACTGTTTGTTCAGAGCAGCCAGGAGAGCTGCTCCAGTGTGACTCTCCGCTTTGAGGCAAGACATGTCTAAGATGGCGTGACACCGTCTTACTTGGCATGCAGCATAGGCCCTGGGGAGCTGGAGCTGTGTAGCTGGAGAGGAGATCAGAGCACCAATAGAGTTGCGCTGCCACTCAGCCAAGGAGGAGGATGACAGTGAAGAGGATGTAGCAGGAGGAGAGGAGGTGGCAGCAGGCCTGCCTGCAAGCCGTGGAGATGTCACAACTAGGTCTGCTGCACAGTCACATACTCCCGGCTTGCCAGCGGTCACCAGGTTGACCCAATGGGCTGTGTAAGTAATGTACCTGCCCTGATCGTGCTTGGCAGACCAGGCATCCGTGGTCCGATGGACCCTTGACCCAACGCGGTGTGCCAGAGATTACACCACTTTCAACTTCATGGTACAGTTTGGATATCGCCTTTTTTGAGAAATAATTGCGGCCTGGTATCTTCCACTGCGGTGTCCCAATGGCCACAAATTTTCGGAAGGCCTCAGAGTCCACCAGCTGGTATGGTAACAGCTGGCGAGCTAACAGTTTCGCCAAGCCAGCTGTTAAACGCCAGCCAAGAGGGGGGTGACTGGCAGACATTGGCTTCTTCCATTTAAAGATTTCCCTCACGGACACCTGGCTGCTGCTATTGTGCAGAGGAGCAGGAACCGCTCAAGGTGAGAGGCAGAGTGGAGGAGAGTGGCTGTGATTGTGAAGGTGCAAGGGAGAAGGTGGCTGTGTGGCTGAAGATGATGCACCTGAAGGAGGAAGAGGAGAAGGAGGGTGGCTTTGCTTTTGTGTGCTGCTTTTCCTGAGGTGGTCTTCCCATTGCAGTTTGTGCTTTTTCTCCATATGCCTTCATAAGGCAGTTGTTCCTATGCGGGTGTTGGCCTTTCCATGGCTCAATTATTGGCGGCAGAGAGAACAGATGGCATTGCTCTGATCTGAGGCAGACACACAAAAAAAATTTCCACACCGCTCAGCCCAGGGATGTGGGCACTATGGTGGCGTCAGCAGCTGACGTTGAAGGGCATGTTGGCTGGCTGTCCATTGGTGGGGATACATGGCGCCGGACACTGCCACCAGCTTTTTCTGTCGACGAGCTCCCCCTGCTTCTTTCAGGAACTCGTCTCCTCCTACTCCTCTCTGACTCCTCCTCTGAACTGTCCCCCCTGTTCATCTCCTCTATTGGGAACCCACGTGACATCCATATCATCATAATCATCCTCCCCAGCTTTGCTTGCATCAGACACCTCATAAACTGCACCAACAGCAGGTACTTCATCATCATCCTCCTCACACCTTACATCCATAGTGCCGCCTAACTCAGACATATAAGGTGGTATAACTTAGCGCCTTCATCTTGTTGTAACAATAATGGCTGTGAATCAGTGAATTCCCCACTAAATAACTCCTGCGAAGTGTTAAATGCAGCGGGTGTGGTGCTTGTAGTAGTGCTTGGGAGTTGATGGGACTATCTTGGGAGTTGATGGGACGTGCCTTCTTCAGGTGTGAAGTGAAAGGTATGCACTGACTTGACTAATACAATGTGCAGTCACACAGATGCAGTGAAAGGTATGCAGTGACTGGTATTACAATACAATGTGCAGCTGTCACACACACACACACACACACACACACACACACACACACACACACACAGGTACCACAAACAGGTGCAGTGACTGGTGGTATATAACACTGCATGCGCTCACGTAGGTAGGTAGGTGCACTGAACAGGCTGAACAGGTAGGTATGCCGTGATTGGCATTACAAATGTGCAGCTGTCACACACACAATTACCGTGAACAGGTGCAGTGACTGGTGGTACATAACATTGCATGCACTCACATAGGTAGGTGGTGCTCTACTGAACAGGTATGCAGGGATTGGTATTACAAATGTGCAGCTGTCACACACACAGGTACTGTGAACAGGTGCAGTGACTGGTGGTATATAACACTGCGTGTGCTCACGTAGGTAGGTGGTGCACTACTGAACAGGTATGCAGGGATTGGTATTATAAATGTGCAGCTGTCACACACGGTAGTCACTGAATGTGCTGGGCCTGGTAGTGGCACAGTAGGAATTACCAAGGGGCCAAGGTCCAGCAGCTGCGACTGACTGACAGGGCTGTATATGCAACACAAGTGTCTGTGGGACACACACACAAAAAATAGATCACAAGAACAACATTAGCCCTCAAAAGAGCTGTTGAGGATGAGGAGTGCTTTTTAGCAATAAGTATCAGCAAGGAGCAAGCTAACAAGCCTAACACAAGAGCCTAACTAAGCTTTCCCTATGTCAGCAGGTTCTCTCCCTTCTAATTACTGCAGCCACACGAGTGAGTAAAAAGGCTGACGCTGCCTGCTTTTTGTAAGGGGGAGGGGGTCTCCAGGGGGGAGTGTAGCCTGATTGACTACCCTGTGTCTGCTGACTGTCATGTAAAGGGTCAAAGTTGACCCTAATCATGTAGTATAGGGGGCGGGTCAAACTCTTACATAGTTTGAGGTGTACCACGAACGCGAACCACCGAAGTTCTTGGTCAAACCGTTCGAGTCATCTCTATCCCTAATCCATATTTAACTCCTAACCATAGGCACCTTTCCGCTTGGTGGCATTTCATAGTGCAGGCATGTGTGTGGTCTTGTCCCACAGTAAAGGTTAGACGCTCCCCTGATACAAGATACAAGATGCTGATGATGTGATCCAGCAAAATCAAAGTTTTGACTTTATAGAGTTCGATGTTGAATATGCAACCAGGGCTGCTGTCTGTCCCCTTCAAGGTAAATAGGTAGAGGGTCAAAAGTGACCCTCTATACCAGTGGTTCTTAACCTTGTTGGAGTTACAGAACCCTGCAAGTTTTATAGTGAATTCACAGAACCTTTCGTAGTTTTATTAGTGCACACAATGAACCATGCACCATTTGCACATAAAATCACTGTGTTCAAAGAACAAAGCCAATAAAACAAATGTCACACAAAAATAAAAACATAACTCAGTGAATATTTACACAAGAGAACTAACACACACCTCCGTCGAACCTGTGAGACTGATTCGAACAGAGGCTAAGAAGAACCACTGCTCTATATCCATTTAGTGTAAAAAGTAAAAAAAATCCGTTTTCATATTCTTCTGTTTTTCCTCTTTCACCTTTATCTTGCTTTTTCTTCACTTTAGATTAATTGCCCTCCTGGCCTCTGGTCCCCACTGGACTACAGTTGCTGCTCATTGCCATCACCACTCTGTTGCCAGGAATCCCCAGCTCCGAAACTCCTTTTCCCCTGCCATCACTGCTCTGTTGCCAGGCATTCCCAGTCCTGGAGCTCCTCACCACCGCACTGCCACTCTTCTGCTGAGCACCCAAACATCATCACTACTACCCACTGCCCTGCTGCTGCCCACTAGGAGAACACACCACTGCTTCTTGCCTTCTTTCTGGTGCTTTACTGTGTATGGAGCCACGGCAAAGGACCTTTTAGCTTCCCACCAATCCTTCATTGAGAAGGATTCTCAGTCAGTTTAGAATGGCTCCTTGCACAGTATTATGTTGGAAAACCACCAAGAAGCAGCGTGAGGCCCCTGCAAGAAGTGGCGGTGTGATGGGTAGTTTTGGCAGGCAGCAGCGTTGCAACCGCTGACGGAAGAAAAAGGTTTTTATTTAGCATTGTTTTTTTCACATAAAATAGGCAGGGAATAAAAATGAAGCATCATGCAGTCTATTCCCTGCTGCTAGCCTGCCTCTAAACAAACAGCTAACCGCACACATTCTATGCTCTACATAAACCAGCATTACGTGGGCATCAAGGAAGGTGGCATTTTGATTCATTAACCTCTGATCAAGTAATCAGTGGTAAAAATGCAAATTTTGCTCTAGTACCCAATCTATAAACCTGTAAAAACTTATTACAGTAATGTGAAACAGCAATCATGTAAAAACAGGCACAACTGTTTTAATTTAGAAAATATATTCTAGTTTTCAGACTCTAAATTAGAAATCATTGGTCCCCCAAAGCAAAAAACATTCATGGAGTCCCCAAAATAACACTTGCTTCAAGTTTTGATGTACCATCATGTACTCATTGCCAGTGATGTAACCTTGCAGGGAAATAATGGTCACACAGTATACCATGATATAGCTGCCCATACGATGACTGAACACCGACATGTTTCACTGTTGGATTGTAAGTATGGAATGGTATTCTCCACATGTAAATTTGTCCAGAAGTCAGAAATTGTATCAAGCTTGACTCATCTACCTAAATGACCCTTTTCCATTACTCCATAATCCTGGTTTGATGACTTTGGCACCACTGTATTTTCTAAGTTGCATTTGCATCATTGATAAGTGGTTTTTCAATGGTGGTTCATCCATAAAAACCTGGTTTGTGGCTTTTCCTCTATACCATTTTGGTGCAGATAAGTCAGTGGGCAGTTGCATCTGTAGATTTCTATTTCATGACAACCCTATGCAGTGTTAGTTTGTCTGTCACTCTACACACATTGCCCTCCATGCTGGTGTCTCACCCAGATGTTGTTATGGGGTCCAATCCTAATGATATACTCTATTGGCATGCACTGCTTTATCTGATGACATTGTAATACAATAAAATTCATTACACGACCTAAAGAAGTAAAAGCATTCTGGAAAAAAATCCTGTACCATACAGCTCTTCAGCAGATTAATATGTGCATTGCTTTAATTTCATCTGGTTTTCATCCAGCTCATTACGTAAAGTAATTTATTGATCTGTACTTAATCAATACTTAATGTAATTTTTCATCAGACAAATTATTCTTTAGCATTCAATTATCTGTACAGTTATCTGCTTCCAAGCACTAATTGCACAAAATGTATTCACATAAATCTGCCTGGAACTCAAGAGCAGAAATAGAAATATGACACATTCACGTTTATCAAATAAAATGTTGGGTTTTACAATTGAATTCCACCTGTTTTTTTTATTTTTGTTAAAGTGCAACATACAGTATATTTCAAGTATACAATACAGTATATAACATGTATTATAATTCCAAGTACATCTATTTTTTTTGAACTGCAACAGATATTACAAGTCATTCTATAATTTAGCATTATTAAAAAGATATGGGAGCATGAAATCCGTGCGTTTTTGCACGTTCTATAAGCAGAGCTCCTCAACCCTGTCCTCCAGGCCCACCAACAGTACATGTTTTCCAGGAAACTACACACAATCACAGGTGAGGTAATTAATTAGTGTCTCAGTAGAGCTGATTAAAGTGGATCCGAGATAAACTTTTACTCATTGCATAATTGTGTTCCTTTCATATAGTTTATAGGGCATTCCTCAAGGCAAATACTTTTTTGTTTTAATACTCTAATTCTCTATAAACTAAACAAACCTCGCCCACAGCTTTTCAGAGTGCCTTGGCATTTTCAGACAGTATAGCAAGGGCTTATGGGAGCTCAGTCTTGGCAGGAGGAGGGGGAGGTGTTACTAGCCAGAGATTTCAGAGGCAGAGGTGAGGAGTGAGGAGGGGAATTAGGTTTTCACAGGCTGAGGGCTGGAGATGCAGATCAGCTTGCCTGTGTGTAATGTTTACAAACACAACATGGCTGCGGTCATTGTATCACAGGAAGAAATAATCATATTCTGTTGAAGCTGTTTGCAGCTCGATTTGCTGTGTAAACTTTAGATAAGTTATATAGACAAGTTACTAGTTCTAGTTAGTTTTTCATCTCGTATCTGCTTTAACTACCTGTGTGGATTTCCACAAAACATGCACGGTTGGTGGGCCTTGAGGACAGGGTTGGGGAACATTGCAGTATATAGAAAACCCTCAACACCTCAGTAACTCCCCGCTTCTTGTCTGCGCAATTAGAAAATCATTGCAACTCTGGAGAAATGACATGCAGCAGTTATCAAACAATCATACACAGTAAATTGTGCCACTTTACCAATCCTTTAGTAAAACTTGCACTCTCTCCACATACAACAAATATAGGATATATGAAATAATGTTTGAAAATGTTTTTGCATTGCATACATTTGAACTGAAAGGATATTTTCCAAGAAAAGTTGTAGATTACTTTAAAGGACCACTATTGCAAAAATCGTAAAATTTAAAAACATGTAAACAAATACAAAAAGAAGTGCATGTCTTCCAAAATAAGATGAGCCATAAATTACTTTTCTCCTATGTTGCTGTCACTTACAAGGCGTAGTAGAAATCTGACAGCCCATCTCCTCATGGAGGGGTTCTCAGAGTTTTCCTTATTTTCAAAAGCACTTAGTGAATGGCAGTTGCTTTGTCCAACTGCCAAATGTAGTGTGCAGTGAGCAGGGATGCAGGCCAGCATCTTTGTAAAAATCCTTTTCATGGGTCGTCTTTATAAAGAACAAAGGCCATACTGAGATTCCCCAATGAAGTGATGGACTAGTCCGAAACCTGTCGGCTCTGTCAGATTTCTACTACCTGCTGTAAGTGACAGCAATATAGGAGAAAAGTAATTTATAGCTCATTTCATTCTGCAATTACATACTAACCAGCAACCTCATGGTGAACCAGAACTCATTGGAGTGTGAAGGGGCTACAAAGGACCAAAAAGCCCTCTTACTAAAATGTTATGCAAAACAAAACTTTGCCTTGTCAAAAAACAAGTTATTTACGATATTCAGGTTGGAGTGAGTATTTGTCATCTCCCACAATGCTTCACTGCTGAAGGATGATTTGCATATTCAGCAGTGAAGCATTGCGGGAGACATCCTATGCTCACTTCAACATGAATAATCGCAAATACCGTGTGTTAACTTTTATTCTGGAAGAAACATACTTCTTATTTGTATGTGTTTACATGTATTTTACAATTTTTCACAATAGTGGTCCTTTAAAAGCTCCGGATTCATCTGAAAGTACTATTTGGGCTGTGACAAGTATGTGATAATATGTGGTAGAAAAACACAACTTGTAAATATGCAAATAAGGTATTTTGAGCAAGACCGCATGCTTCGAGCCTATCCAATCAAAATGGCTTTTCATATTATGGTTACATATGAACGACTCCCTGTAGTGGGGGATACATTTAGCCAACTGACATTGAAACAGATGCAGGTAATTGAGGCTTGAAGTGTAACATTTGCCACAGAAAAATGATAGTTTATCCTTTACATGGTTTGGTTGAAGTCTGTGTCCTCTCTCCCCGCCAGCTGCTCCTTTTTGTCTCTTCAGTCCCTAACACCTAAAAATGCTATAGAGGGCAAACACTAGGGATCCCGGGGCTTGTACTTTGTGTTACCACTAGAGGCCTCTAGTATTTGGCCTCTAGCATTTGTTACATCACACAGATGCTCTGGGACTCAGGAGTGAAGTGACAGGAAGGAGCAGCCGGCAGGGAGAGAAGGCACTGGAAGTGCACCGCAGACAGGTGAGAGTAAGCTTTACTGCCAACTTTTCTTATTGCAAAATTAAACACTAGGCTATGTAACTATTTTTAATAGATACTACAACTATTGTCTAACAATTGCTGTTTACAAGTTGAAGGGGGTCACAGGAGCACCCATTTAGCATTATTACTGAAGTCATATCTGTTGTTGTTTAAAGAATTCCCTTACGAAGAGGGCTGACTTTCCTCACTCACACGCTATACTTTCAACCTGTCAGTATGGTCTCTTAAGAATGGCTTTAGCGAGACTGGCCATATATTGTCATAGGAAAAGTGAACCTCAGCAGGGTAAAGTATTACTTGCTTCTACTTGCCCACAAAAACGTACTCAACGTTTAGAGATGTCAAAGGAAGTTCATTAATCACTTAATTGCTTTTTAAATTACTTCACACACTGAGGCATCTTTATCTTACTCAATTTCTGCTTTCAAATATTCCAACTATGAAGCTCAGTCTGAAAAGGGATCACAAGAATAATGAATTGCACTCATAGCTCTCAACTTTCTAGTTGAAGTCATCCAGATTAGAGTTGGGCCGAACCTCCGATTTTAGGTTCGCGAACCTGGTTCGCGAACTTCCGCGGAAGGTTCGGTTCGCGTTAAAGTTCGCGAACCGCAATAGACTTCAATGGGGATGCGAACTTTGAAAAAAAAAATAATTATGCTGGCCACAAAAGTGATGGAAAAGATGTTTCAAGGGGTCTAACACCTGGAGGGGGGCATGGCGGAGTGGGATACATGCCAAAAGTCCCCGGGAAAAATCTGAATTTGACGCAAAGCAGCGTTTTAAGGGCAGAAATCACATTGAATGCTAAATGACAGGCCTAAAGTGCTTTAAAACATCTTGCATGTGTATACATCAATCAGGTAGTGTAATTAAGGTACTGCTTCACACTGACACACCAAACTCACCGTGTAACGCACCGCAAACAGCTGTTTGTGTAGTGACGGCCGTGCTGGACTAGTGCGCACCATGGCGAGAGTGCAGGTTTTGGTGGCTTTACAGCCCATATGGTCGCCTGGCTAATGTAGCTGAATGACAGAACAGTGACTGTCCAGCTGATCAAATTTGGTCTGACCACAATGAAGCAACGACCTTATCTTTTGTGTGCCCCCCGAGACACTCATCTAGGCGCTGGTCATTGCTTCATTGTGATACGCAAGCCCCTTCACCACGGCAAGGTAATGATCACGAAGGGGAATGGGCGCATGTTCATGCCTTTTCTTTTGTTGTTGCAGCTGCCCGCAGTGCAGCCAGAAAAATTAGGCAGTCATGTACACGCACCAGAAAAATTATTACAGCGGCCGCTGCTAGCAGCGGCCTAAAAAATTCAGCAATCCGCCTGGAGTCCCGGACCCTGTTGGTGGTGGCGGAGAAGGTAGTCAAGCGGCCTGCAGGCAGACATGCTGTGTGGAGGGACTGGGAGCGACTTAGTCTTCTTGGGGCAGGCCAGGCAGCCAGTCACACGGCGTGCAGGCAGAGATGCTGTGTGTGCGGGGACTGACTTAGTCTTGGGGCGGGCAGCAGCCCTCCGGGATCCATGCCTCATTCATTTTGATAAAGGTGAGGTACTTAAAACTTTTGTGACTTAGGCGACTTCTCTTCTCTGTGACAATGCCTCCAGCTGCGCTGAAGGTCCTTTCTGACAGGACGCTTGCGGCAGGGCAGGAGAGAAGTTGGATGGCAAATTGGGACAGCTCTGGCCACAGGTCAAGCCTGCGCACCCAGTAGTTCAAGGGTTCCTCATCGCTGTTCACAGCAGTGTCTACATCCACACTTAAGGCCAGGTAGTCGGCTACCTGCCGTTCCAGGCGTTAGTGGAGGGTGGATCCGGAAGGGCTACGGCGAGGCGTTGGACTAAAGAACGTCCGCATGTCCGACATCACCATGAGATCGCTGGAGCGTCCTGTCTTTGACTGCGTGGACACGGGAGGAGGATTAGTGGCAGTGGTACCTTGCTGGCGTTGTGCTGTCACATCACCCTTAAAGGCATTGTAAAGCATAGTTGACAGCTGGTTCTGCATGTGCTGCATCCTTTCCACCTTCCGGTGAGTTGGTAACAGGTCCGCCACTTTGTGCCTGTACCGAGGGTCTAGTAGTGTGGCCACCCAGTACAGCTCATTCCCCTTGAGGTTTTTTATACGGGGGTCCCTCAACAGGCAGGACAGCATAAAAGACGACATCTGCACAAAGTCGGATCCAGTACCCTCCATCTCCTCTTGCTCTTCCTCAGTGACGTCAGGTAAGTCAACCTCCTCCCCCCAGCCGCGAACAATACCACGGGAAGGTTGAGCAGCACAAGCCCCTTGCGACGCCTGCTGCGGTTGTTCTCCTGCCGCTGTCCCCTCCTCCTCCTCCTCCTCCCCCAAAGAAACACCTTGCTCATCATCCTCTGAGTCTGACTCGTCTTCTGCACACGACTTCTCTTCTTCCTCCTCCTCCCCCCTCTGTGCTGCCGCAGGTGTTGAGGAAACAGCTGGGTCTGATGAAAATTGGTCCCATGCCTGTTCCTGCCGTAACGGTTCCTGGTCACGCTCATTCACAGCTTCATCCGCCACTCTATGCACAGCACGCTCCAAGAAGTAAGCGTAGGGAATTAAGTCGCTGATGGTGCCCTCACTGCGGCTCACCAGGTTGGTCACCTCCTCAAACGGCCGCATGAGCCTGCATGCATTTTTCATCAGTGTCCAGTTGTCGGGCCAGAACATCCCTATCTTCCCAGACTGTTTCATTCTACTGTAGTTGTAGAGGTAGTGGGTCACGGCTTTCTTCTGTTCTAGCAGGCGGGAGAACATGAGCAGGGTCGAGTTCCAGCGAGTCGGGCTATCGCAAATGAGGCGTCTCACCGGCATGTTGTTTTTGCGCTGAATTTCCGCAAAGCGTGCCATGGCTGTGTAAGACCGCCTCAAATGCCCACAGAACTTTCTGGCCTGCTTCAGGACATTCGTTAAGCCAGGGTACTTTGCCACAAATCTTTGAACCACTAGATTCATGACATGTGCCATGCAGGGTATGTGTGTCAGCTTCCCCATATGCAAAGCGGCAAGCAGATTGCTGCCGTTGTCGCACACCACGTTGCCTATCTCCAGGTGGTGCGGGGTCAGCCACTCATCCACCTGTTTCTTAAGAGCAGCCAGGAGAGCTGCTCCAGTGTGACTCTCCGCTTTGAGACAAGACATGTCTAAGATGGCGTGACACCGTCTTACCTGGCATGCAGCATAGGCCCTGCGGAGCTGGGGCTGTGTAGCTGGAGAGAACTGCCACTCAGCCAAGGAGGAGGAGGACAGCGAAGAGCATGTAGCAGGAGGAGAGGAGGTGGCAGGAGGCATGCCTGCAAGCCGTGGAGGTGTCACAATTTGGTCCGCTGCGCCCTGCTTGCCATCGTTCACCACCAGGTTCACCCAATGGGCTGTGTACATAATGTAGCGGCCCTGCCCGTGCTTGGCAGACCAGGCATCCGTGGTCAGGTGTACCCTTGACCCAACGCTCTTCGCAAGAGATGACACCACTTGCCTTTCAACTTCACGGTGCAGTTGGGGTATGGCCTTTCTCGAAAAATAAGTGCGGCCTGGCATCTTCCACTGCGGTGTTCCGATGGCCACAAATTTACGGAAGGCCTCAGAGTCCACCAGCCGGTATGGTAACAGCTGCCGAGCTAACAGTTCCGCCACGCCAGCTGTCAGACGCCGGGCAAGGGGGTGACTGGCCGAAATTGGCTTCTTCCGCTCAAACATTTCCTTCACGGACACCTGACTGCTGCTGTGGGCAGAGGAGCAGGAACCGCTCAAGGGCAGAGGCGGAGTGGAGGAGGGTGCCTGTGAAGGTGGAAGGGAGAAAGCGGCAGAAGCAGATAATGCACCTGATGGAGGAGGAAGAGGAGAAGGAGGGTGGCTTTGCTTTTGTGTGCTGCTGCTGCTTTTGCTCAGGTGGCCATCCCATTGCTGTTTGTGCCTTTTCTCCAGGTGCCTTCGTAAGGCACTTGTCCCTACGTGAGTGTTGGCCTTTCCACGGCTCAATTTTTGTTGGCAGAGCGAACAGATGGCTTTGGTCCGATCTGAGGCACACACATTAAAAAATTTCCACACCGCTGAGCCACCCTGGGATGTGGGCACTATGGGGACCTCAGCAGCTGATGCTGAAGGGCAAGTTGGCTGGCTGTACATAGGTGGCGATACATGGTGCCGGACTCTGCCACCAGCTGTTTCTGACGAAGAGCTGCCCCAGCTTCTTTCAGCAACTTCTCTCCTCCTACTACTCTCTGACTCCCCCTCTGAACTGTCCCCCTCTTCATCTCCTCTATTGGGAACATACAGAGGATCCCTATCATCGTCATCATCGTAGTCATCCTGCCCAGCTTCGCTTGACTCAGAAAAATCCAAACATGCACCATCAGTAGGTCCTTCATCCTCCTTACACGTTACATCCATAGTGTTGCCGCGTAACGCAGACATATGAGCTGGTGAAAATTCATCTGGCTGTAACAACAATGGCTGTGCATCAGTGATTTCACCACTAAATAATTCTTGCGAAGTGTCAAATGCAGCGGAAGTGGTGCTAGTAGTAGCGCTGGTGGCTGAGCAAGATGAGGTGTTCTGTGTCGCTAAATACTCAACCACGTCCTGACAATCTTGGGACGTGATGGGACATGCCTTCTTCCGAGCACTGTACTGTGGGCCAGGTCCACACGAAATTACATTTACACGACCTCGCGCAGACCTGCCGGGTGGCCTTCCTCTGGCTCTGGCACTACCTCTTCCTCTACCTGTTTTGTCCATATCGGGTATGCACGGAGTGGTATATCACACTGCGTGCACTCACGTAGGTAGGTGGGTTCACTTAACTGCACAGGTATGCGCACTGATGCGGTGGGTTCACTGAACAGAACAGGTATACAGTGGCGGGTTCACAGAACAGGTATGCAGTGGCAGGTTCACTGAACACAACAGGTATGCAGTGGCGGGTTCACTAAACAGGTATACAGTGGCGGGTCCACTGAACAGAACAGGTATGCAGTGGCGGGTTCACTGAACACAACAGGTATGCAGTGGCGGGTTCACTGAACACAACAGGTATGCAGTGGCGGGTTCACTAAACAGGTATACAGTGGCGGGTCCACTAAACAGAACAGGTATGCAGTGGCGGGTTCACTGAACACAACAGGTATGCAGTGGCGGGTTCACAAAACAGGTATGCAGTGGCAGGTTCACTGAACACAACAGGTATGCAGTGGCGGGTTCACTAAACAGTACAGGTATACAGTGGCGGGTTCACTGAACACAACAGGTATGCAGTGGCGGGATCACTGAACAGGTATACAGTAGCGGGTTCACTGAACAGGTATACAGTGGCGGGTTCACTGAACACAACAGGTATGCAGTGGCGGGTTCACTGAACAGGTATACAGTGGCGGGTTCACTGAACAGGTATACAGTGGCGGGTTCACTGAACACAACAGGTATGCAGTGGCGGGATCACTGAACAGGTATACAGTAGCGGGTTCACTGAACAGGTATACAGTGGCGGGTTCACTGAACACAACAGGTATGCAGTGGCGGGTTCACTGAACAGGTATACAGTGGCGGGTTCACTGAACACAACAGGTATGCAGTGGCGGGTTCACTAAACAGTACAGGTATACAGTGGCGGGTTCACTGAACACAACAGGTATGCAGTGGCGGGTTCACTGAACAGGTATACAGTGGCGGGTTCACTGAACACAACAGGTATGCAGTGGCGGGTTCACTGAACAGGTATACAGTGGCGGGTTCACTGAACAGGTATACAGTGGCGGGTTCACTGAACAGGTATACAGTGGCGGGTTCACTGAACACAACAGGTATACAGTGGCGGGTTCACTGAACAGAACAGGTATGCAGTGGCGGGGTCACTAAACAGGTATACAGTGGCGGGTCCACTGAACAGAACAGGTATGCAGTGGCGGGTTCACTGAACACAACAGGTATGCAGTGGTGGGTTCACTGAACAGGTATGCAGTGGTGGGTTCACAGAACAGGTATGCAGTGGTGGGTTCACAGCACAGGTATGCAGTGGTGGGTTCACTGAACAGGTATACAGTGGCGGGTCCACTGAACAGAACAGGTATGCAGTGGCGGGTTCACTGAACAGAACAGGTATACAGTGGCGGGTTCACAGAACAGGTATGCAGTGGCAGGTTCACTGAACACAACAGGTATGCAGTGGCGGGGTCACTGAACAGGTATACAGTGGCGGGTCCACTGAACAGAACAGGTATGCAGTGGCGGGTTCACTGAACACAACAGGTATGCAGTGGCGGGTTCACAGAACAGGTATGCAGTGGTGGGTTCACAGAACAGGTATGCAGTGGTGGGTTCACAGCACAGGTATGCAGTGGTGGGTTCACTGAACAGGTATGCAGTGGTGGGTTCACAGCACAGGTATGCAGTGGTGGGTTCACAGCACAGGTATGCAGTGGTGGGTTCACAGAACAGGTATGCAGTGGCAGGTTCACTGAACAGGTATGCAGTGGTGGGTTCACAGCACAGGTATGCAGTGGTGGGTTCACTGAACAGGTATGCAGTGGTGGGTTCACAGCACAGGTATGCAGTGGTGGGTTCACAGAACAGGTATGCAGTGGTGGGTTCACAGCACAGGTATGCAGTGGTGGGTTCACAGCACAGGTATGCAGTGGTGGGTTCACAGCACAGGTATGCAGTGGTGGGTTCACAGAACAGGTATGCAGCCAGACAGGAACAAGTTAAGCCTAACTAATCTTTCCCTGAGAGACAGTCTGCAGCAGCTCGCCCTACTCTCACTAACGCAGGCAGCACACGAGTGACCGTAATGGCCGCCGCTGCCTGCCTTATATAAGGGGGGGTGGGGCTCCAGGGGCTAGTGTAGCCTAATTGGCTACACTGGGCCTGCTGACTGTGATGTAGAGGGTCAAAGTTGACCCTCCATGTGCATTATGGGGCGAACCGAACTTCCGCAAAGGTTCGCCTGCGGGACGCGAACGCGAACCACTGAAGTTCGCATGGAACCGTTCGCAGGCGAACCGTTTGGCCCAACTCTGATCCAGATTTTTAGATCTTGATAGTGTTAACATTATGAATGATATCATAAACTAAGGATGGTCAATTAGATGCAATTAATTTTGAGTTGGGGCAGAATTATGCAAATTTTGCATCCAAATGTATGCAGCTTGAACATGAACTAATCAAATCATACTGAAGCTAAATTTAATTGGTCCATTTTCAAGCTGCGTAAATCTGCATACAAAATTTGCATAATCCTGCATGAAATCGAAATGATTTGCATCTCATTGACCATCCCTAATAAAAATCATGATTAGGTTTCTAATACAGATATGGTTTCACTTATTAACAAAAATTAAGGTGGCCATACACTTGTCAATTTTTTGCATCGATATCTGGCTAATTAGATAATGGTTTTAAAAAATTTGTATAATATGTCTAGACAAAAGTAATTTTGTACTTTAATGTCATTAAAATATTTTTCCATTCCAGTTTGCAGCCTGCTGTATAGGTCTTAATGCAAATCTGTAGCAAAATCATAAATAAAATAAAGTCAGATACTTACCTATGGAGAGGGAAGGCTCTGGATCCTGTAAAGCCTTTCCTGTCCTCGCTTGGTGTCATCATTCCAGCGCTGCCCATTTTAATTTGCTGCCTCCCAAACCCCTTTGGATATTTATGCGTGAGGGCAGTACGGAGCTGCCAGTTTTCAGAAGCACTCAGGGACACAAGTGCTTCCAAAGGCTTCTGAGGATCCCTGAAGGCTTATTCAACCAGTTGGTCAAATACCTGCAATGGGGGTGACAGTGCTGGAACAAGGTAACCAAGCGAGGACCAGGAAGGCTCTATAGGATCTAGAGCTGTCCCTCTCCATAGGAGAGTATAAAAGGTTTTATACTAAAGGCCTCTAGTGATCACATTTTATTTTGCGCTTTCGTATTACTCAGCAATATTTTTTAAACATGAAATTGGGTTTCTTTGCCACAGTCATTTAACTACTTTCATACCAGCAGTCTCTGCCCCATTACAGTCCAGAAACTGGTACTGTAAAACGGCGCTTACCGGTTTACCGATTCGCTGCACTCATCCGCCACTCTCCCATTGCCGCAGATCCCTCACTCTGCCATCTTTATGACAGCAGAGCTCTGTGCGCCGGTCAGGAGCTGATTTCATTGGCTCCTGACCCTGTCCATCAATGTAAGCCAATGGGATGGGCTTACAGCGATGACAGGGTCAGGAGCCAATGAGATTGGCTCCTGACTGGTTCACAGATCTCTGCCGTCATACTGACAGCAGGGCGAGTGGGTTACGGTGGGGACAGAGCAGCATGATCGACAGGAGTGGTGGGGACAGAGCGAAGCTATCGGCAGGACCACGCAACAGCGATTGTTGAAATCCATGTCCTGTCAGAGCCGCGCAGCCACAAGCAGGACGTAGATTTCAATTGTGCTGGTCCGGAAGCAGTTAAAAATCTGCCATATCAGATATTTAAGTGAGGTGGAGTGGGAGCAGCTATACACATGCTAGATGGGGCCGTTCAGGTCCACCTCAGCCAATTTCCAGCTAGTGTTTGTCTCTTCTTGATTTTGTCTCTGCTTTAAATTTAGATCTTGAGGATGAAACGTTGCTGACTATGCTGGCATGACAAACCAATATACAGTATATTAATATAAACTTAAAGGGATACTGTAGGGGGGTCAGGGGAAAATGAGCTGAACTTACCTGGGGCTTTTAATGGTCCCCCGCAGACATTCTGTGTTGGCGCAGCCACTCACCGATGCTCCAGCCCCGCCTCCAGTTCACTTCTGGAATTTCTGACTTTAAAGTCAGAAAACCACTGCACCTGCACGCCCGTGTCCTCGCTCCCGCTGATGTCACCAGGAGTGTACTGCGCAGACACAGACCATACTGGGCCTGCACTGTGTGCTCTTGATGACATCAGCGGGATCGAGGACACGGCAACGCAGGCGCAGTGGTTTTCAGACTTTAAAGTCTGAAATTCCAGAAGTGAACCGGAGGCGGGGCCGGAGCATCGGTTAGTGGCTGCGCCAACACAGGATGTCTGCGGGGGACCGTTAGAAGCCCCGGGTAAGTTCAATTCATTTTCCCCTGACCCCCCTACAGTATCCCTTTAAAAAAATGAGACTTATGGTCATATGTGCTGTTACTGATGTCAAGGTTACTGATGTCAAAAGGAAACCTTTGCCTTGAAATTACAGGTTTTGAAAACAGCGCTCACTGTAAAATTTATAGCCACAGTTGTGAAATGCTACGAACATAAATTGTGTTGTCTTTAATCTTCTAAGCTATGCAAGACAAAAAGGCAGACATGCATTGCAAAAAGTGAGATGAAAAAGTGTAAATGTTTGAAGACAATCCTGGGGGCTACAAACAAATAATTTACCGGTAATTCATCACCTGTGAGGCCTGACAGGAGCTGGATTGGTGAAAAGCTGTTTCTTCAGGGCCTGCAGTGAAATGTTGTTCAGTCAGCGCATGTATGAAGGTCTTTCAAAAAGCTGCTAACAAATGGCATCTGTTTTGTTCCAGCACTTGCTGAAGAATTGGGGACCTTGTACAGAACTGAAAGCACGGCTTTCTAATAAACCAGCATATGCACTCAAACTGCTTCCACCCCATTTTACGAATAACCATATGTGCTAAGAGCCCTGTATAAATAAAGCACTGGTAAAGAGGGGCCACTTAAATGTGGTAATTCTTCCGGCACTACTCTTCTTCTGTTGCTGGATATCTGAATTAACAGAATAGTGTAAGTAACAGCACTGAAGGGTTATACTGACAATGTATAGGCATTATGCGGCTTTATTTACTAATTACTTGCACAACAAAAAGCCTTTTTTCATTCCCTTATATTTTAGTACAGCTGTCAAAGTGTATGTATGTATGTATATTTATTATTTAGCAGAGAACATGTTTCCTGGATCTGTATAAGTACACAAAATCTCCATTAAAAAATAGGAAGCTAAAGTTGGCCATACACAGATCCTGAGGATAGCCCCTACTAACAAATTAATACCTAACCTTCATTAGATAAAAGCTATAAAAGGGTGACACAAGCACACATCCAGAATAGCTAAACAGAGCCAGTGATATAACACCAGGCTACTGATCTAGGCTAGGTCTGTTCCTATACAAGTAATCTGCCTAAGGTACCTGCTCACTTATAACACAACAAACTCCAATCAAGCATGTACCCAGCCTGAGGCACTAGTCTCACTAATGATGGCTAAACAGCGCTAATTACATGAAACAACCACACCACCCACTACCCAACATGTTGCACCCTTAATATACTATATACAGTGCAGTGTAAGAAAACAAAGAGCACAACCCCCACCCTAAGTAAAAGTGCAGAAATTCGGATAGACAGCTGTCCTAATGGCCCATATCTGAGCTGATTGGATTTCCTGCATAGCACCAATATACAGTGGCTTGCAAAAGTATTCGGCCCCCTTGAAGTTTTCCACATTTTGTCACATTACTGCCACAAACATGAATCAATTTTATTGGCATTCCATGTGAAAGACCAATACAAAGTGGTGTACACGTGAGAAGTGGAACGAAAATCATACATGATTCCAAACATTTTTTTTAAATAAATAACTGCAAAGTGGGGTGTGCGTAATTATTCAGCCCCCTTTGGTCTGAGTGCAGGCAGTTGCCCATAGACATTGCATGATGAGTGCTAATGACTACATAGAGTGCACCTGTGTGTAATCTAATGTCAGTACAAATATAGCTGCTCTGTGACGGCCTCAGAGGTTGTCTAAGAGAATATTGGTAGCAACACCACCATGAAGTCCAAAGAACACACCAGACAGGTCAGGGATAAAGTTATTGAGAAATTTAAAGCAGGCTTAGGCTACAAAAAGATTTCCAAAGCCTTGAACATCCCATGGAGCACTGTTCAAGTGATCATTCAGAAATGGAAGGAGTATGGCACAACTGTAAACCTACCAAGACAAGGCCGTCCACCTAAACTCACAGGCCGAACAAGGAGAGTGCTGATCATAAATGCAGTCGAGAGGCCCATATTGACTCTGGATGAGCTGCAGAGATCTACAGCTCAGGTGGGGGAATCTGTCCATAGGGCAACTATTAGTCGTGCACTGCACAAAGTTGGCCTTTATGGAAGAGTGGCAAGAAGAAAGCAATTGTGAACAGAAAAGCATAGGAAATCCCGTTTGCAGTTTGCCACAAGCCATGTGGGGGACACAGCAAACATGTGGAAGAAGGTGCTCTGGTCAGATGAGACCAAAATTGAAATTTTTGGCCAAAATGCAAAACGCTATGTGTGACGGTAAAATAACACTGCACATCACTCAGAACACACCATCCCCACTGTCAAATATGGTGGTGGCAGCATCATGCTCTGGGGGTGCTTCTCTTCAGAAGGGACAGGGAAGCTGGTCAGAGTTGATGGGAAGATGTATGGAGCCAAATACAGGGCAATCTTGGAAGAAAACCTCTTGGAGTCTGCAAAAGACTTGAGACTGGGTCGGAGGTTCACCTTCCAGCAGGACAACGACCCTAAACATAAAGCCAGGGCAACAATGGAATGGTTTAAAACAAAACATATTCATGTGTTAGAATGGCCCAGTCAAAGTCCAGATCTAAATCCAATCGCGAATCTGTGGCAAGATCTGAAAACTGCTGTTCACAAACGCTGTCCATCTAATCTGACTGAGCTGGAGCTGTTTTGCAAAGAAGAATGGGCAAGGATTTCAGTCTGTAGATGTGCAAAGCTGGTAGAGACATACCCTAAAAGACTGGCAGCTGTAATTGCAGCAAAAGGTGGTTCGACAAAGTATTGACTCAGGGGGCCGAATAATTATGCACACCCCACTTTGCACTTATTGATTTGTAAAAAATGTTTGGAATCATGTATGATTTCCGTTCCACTTCTCACGTGTACACCACTTTGTATTGGTCTTTCACGTGGAATTCCAATAAAATTGATTCATGTTTGTGGCAGTAATGTAACAAAATGTGGAAAACTTCAAGGGGGCCGAATACTTTTGCAAGTCACTGTATAAAAGCTGGAATCCTTCAAAGAGCAGGATGTACTACTGAGACCTCCCCACCCCCTTATGCACAGTACATAGTCCTCTCAGAAATTTTCATAACCCTGTATAGCATACTACCTCAGACAGATTTAGTGTCCAGTCCTCCCTCTGCCCTGTTAATAGCATGGCAACACGTTTGTACTTCCTAAACTACAAACTGGAAGTATGTTGTAGGGGAAGAGCATGGCTGTAAAGAAGTATGCATGGTCGCTGTAGTACACAAGTCAATTATGACTATATACCAAACCAATCAATCCCTATATGAGTGGAATTCAATCAGAAAGTGATAGCTTCCTTCCCTATACAGCACAGTCAGCCCCAATAGATTTTAGTGCAAATGTATTGAGCATCGATTGAGCCACAAGCTTTGTATTATATAGTGCATCGCTATGGCCCATCAATCCCCCTTCCCAATCCTGCCCTGTCCCACCATTGCATGGAGATTTTTGTGACATTTCACATCAGACTTTCGATTGATAAACTGCTTTGAATCAATTAAAATGAAATAAGCTATGCTGCAGCAATACATGACCAACATATTGAAAGTGATAGAAGTGACTGGGAAATAAATGGAAAATGCACAGGCTCGGGGCTCTATTGTGAAGAGGAACACAAAGAAAAATATGCAAAACTAGCTGGTGGCGGGGGACCAGAGGTTCTGTGTGACTGCGAGGGCACGGGATGGCTGCAGGGGGCTGGTAGAAGACCCAGGAAAGTAAAGCTGATTTTTTTATTTCTGGCTTAAATGTCCATTTAAGTTTTCCTTTGTATGTATCTTTTCTGCATAGATACTTAGCAATTTATACAACTGGCACCTCAGTTCAGTTTGTCAGGTTAGGACTTTTAATTTAATACAAACATACCTGTAGAACCAAAGGCACTGTAAAATTGCTGTAAATTTGTCATTCTGAGAACCTCAGGTTCTAAAATGGAGTTTGTAGGCCATTCTCAACTCAGGCCACACTACCCTCTTTGTTGCTTCTTATACACAGAGTAAAATTTTGCTCAGCACAGAATCATTGAGAGAAGTGGATGCAGCTGTGCTTAGAAGCATGAATAGGCATTCTGAATCTGGTCACTAGAGGGAGTATACAAATAAGGTTTCGTGTACAGTTTCTTCTCTAAGATGAGTTACAGACTACCCAGCAAGCTCATGGTGAGCCAGAACTCGGAGTGTGTAAGCGGCTACAAAGGACCAAAAAGCACTTTTACAAAAATGGTATGCAAAACAAAATGTTTGCCTTCTTAAAGTGGTATTGCCACCATAAGAATCTAATTTCAACAGCAACTGGTCTGAGTGTATTAAGTGATAAAGATGCTAATTCTGCATTCAAAACTTTTTCTGTTGTTATGGTTTGGAGTTATGACATACTTTAGGAGCACTGGCTCTAGTGCCAAACAGTGCCAAAGAGTTGAATGCTGGGAGTTCTTTTTATCTACAATATATTCCTCCTCTTCCATTTATTTCCCTGCCTTGCTGCTTATCAGAAACACCCTCTGATTACTTGTGTTTAAAAGCAAAGCTGAGGTGACTCAGTGATTGGATGTGTAAATAAAAGACAGTGAAGTTGTTAGTATACACCTCAGTGGGAGTGTCTGAAGACTCTGGGAGGAGGGCAGCTAATGAATACACAATGAGCAAGAGAAGAGTCAGGGAGGATACGATGTCAGCATTAGCTTGGCAAAGAGGGCCACTGCCTAGAATAGGATGTTCTGCTTTTCCTTTGCAAAATTCACAGGAATCATTACATGGATAGCACAATAAATCTGTTGTGTAAGTAGAAGTAGTATTTATCTACTTATATGTGTTTTTTATTTCAAGGTTAGCATGGGTGTCGCTTGTTCTTTAAAACAAGGTGTTAAGATGAATGAGAAAAATGTGTGTTCATATGGAACTGCCTGTGAGGACTGTGGCCCATTTCAGCAGAAATTGAATACTGAATAAAAATGTAAAGCACTCTACTTTCAGAAGGGAGTAGGAAACTAAATGAAGCTGGCCTGTAGTCCAGTTACTGCAAATTTTAGGGCCCTTTCACACTGTGGCATTGCAGCAAATTGTCGTACTGCTACTGCAGCCTAATGAAAGTCTATGGGGAAGTTCATACTTCCCATGTTGCAGTACGCTGTGCCGGAAGGGTTCGATTTTACACTAGCGCATACCTACGTTACCATGGGGCTCCTACGGCAACCAGACATCATGTTAGTCTATGGTGACGCAAGGCTCTTTAAACACGTTGGTGTTGCGACATCGCGGAAAGCATGCGCGGAAGCGTATTTTTTACAATACGTTTACGTGCACTTTCACATACCCAAAACAGGAAGTGACCGCAAGCGTGTGTCCCCAAAATAGTGTGCAAGTGACTAGGAAAGCTGACTGACATCTTTGTATAGTGTCCTGAAGAGGCGTGATATTCATGTGAAACAGCTGTAGACTGAGGGGCGTTTTTTGTACCTGTACTATGTGGCATAAATAAAGAGAAGATACTGTTGGAGTGCCGGAATCTGCATGTTTTCTTTTAGAAAGTTCTTTGTATATTACTTTGCAGTGAGCTCCAGCGAGTGCTTGTAAAACAAAGTAAATACTGAGAATCCCTCATCAGGAGATGGACTATAATCCAAAACCTGATCTGTCAGATTTTTTACTACCTATTGTAATCAACAGGGATATACAGGCAGTCCCTGTGTTTCCAACTCCTGACTTATGAACAATAGAGTTGGGCCGAACGGTTCGCCGGCGAACGTGGTTCGCGCGAACTTAGGTGGTTCGCGTGCGGGTGCCGCACGCAAACGTTTTGCGGAAGTTCGGTTCGCCCCATAATGCACCTGAGGGTCAACTTTGACCCTCTACATCACAGTCAGCAGGCCCAGTGTAGCCAATTAGGCTACACTAGCCCCTGGAGCCCCACCCCCCCTTATATAAGGCAGGCAGCGGCGGCCATTACAGCCACTTGTGTGCCTGCATTAGAGAGAGTAGGGCGAGCTGCTGTCTGTCTCTAGGGAAAGATTAGTTAGGCTTAGCTTTTCCTGGCTGCATACCTGTTCTGTTCAGTGAGCCCTCAGCCCACTGCATACCTGTACTGTGATCCTGCCACTGCATACCTGTTCAGTGATCCTGCCAGTGCATACCTGTTCAGTGATCCTGCCACTGCATACCTGTTCAGTGATCCTGCCACTGCATACCTGTTCAGTGATCCTGCCCGTGCATACCTGTTCAGTGATCCTGCCAGTGCATACCTGTTCAGTGATCCTGCCACTGCATACCTGTTCAGTGATCCTGCCACTGCATACCTGTTCAGTGATCCTGCCACTGCATACCTGTTCAGTGATCCTGCCACTGCATACCTGTTCAGTGATCCTGCCACTGCATACCTGTTCAGTGATCCTGCCACTGTATACCTGTTCAGTGATGCTGCCACTGCATACCTGTTCAGTGATCCTGCCACTGCATACCTGTTCAGTGATCCTGCCACTGCATACCTGTTCAGTGATCCTGCCACTGCATACCTGTTCAGTGATCCTGCCACTGTATACCTGTTCTGTGAACCCGCCACTGTATACCTGTTCTGTTCAGTGGACCCGCCACTGTATACCTGTTTAGTGAACACGCCACTGCATACCTGTTCTGTTCAGTGGACCCGCCACTGTATACCTGTTCTGTGAACCCGCCACTGCATACCTGTTGTGTTCAGTGATCCCGCCACTGCATACCTGTTCTGTGAACCCACCACTGCATACCTGTTCTGTGAACCCGCCACTGTATACCTGTTCTGTTCAGTGAACCCGCCACTGCATACCTGTTCTGTTCAGTGAACCCGCCACTGCATACCTGTTCTGTTCAGTGAACCCGCCACTGTATACCTGTTCTGTTCAGTGAACAGTTTGGTGTGTCAGTGTGAAGCAGTACCTTAATTACACTACCTGATTGATGTATACACATGCAAGATGTTTTAAAGCACTTTAGGCCTGTCATTTAGCATTCAATGTGATTTCTGCCCTTAAAACGCTGCTTTGCGTCAAATCCAGATTTTTCCCCGGGACTTTTGGCGTGTATCCCACTCCGCCATGCCCCCCTCCAGGTGTTAGACTCCTTGAAACATCTTTTCCATCACTTTTGTGGCCAGCATAATTTTTTTTTTTTTCAAAGTTCGCATCCCCATTGAAGTCTATTGCGGTTCGCGAACTTTAACGCGAACCGAACCTTCCGCGGAAGTTCGCGAACCCGGTTCGCGAACCTAAAATCGGAGGTTCGGCCCAACTCTAATGAACAACCTGCCTGTAGAACCTTCCATGCGAACAAGTAAAACATTTTTCTTTTTCAAAAAGGCCTTGTCGTTATTGAGAAAAAAGTAAAAAATTCATCACCTATGCATTTTTAGATGAATATGCAGTTGCTTTATAGACAATTTAATTTAGACACACAGCGTAAATTGTAAGGTTGCAAGGACAAGGCTCTCTCACCCTTTTGTGTGTCTTGGAATTTGTTATAAATTTTATTCATCATTTGTCACTGTAATTACTATGTCTACCAATTCTGTATTTTGTACCAGTGTCTATATTTGGTGTAAACCATTGTCTGTATTATTATGTATCCCATGTTTGTTTTTTTAACTCTGTACAGTACCACAGAATATGTTGGTGATTTATATAATAATAATAATAATAACAATACAAAATTACATTTATATTCTCTCTCTCTCTCCCTCTCTCTACATACATACATACATACATACATATATATATATATATATATATATATGTTTTCTGTATATTAATGTGATTTGGGTTCATGTGTAATAACCTATAATGCTGGAAAGTCTGGCGTGCACGCATCACAAAGCCAATTTCCTGAGCACGCTTAAATTGTATAACGTTATATGCTATTTTCTCCCTGGTGAATGATGATTATATTTTCTTGTTTTGAACTGTTTTCATGGTTTGTATTGCCTTGTTCCCTAACATAAATATATGTGGGGAAAGATACACTTTAATACTTCAGAAATCTTGAACAATAGGGATAATATGAATAGTGAATACTCTGTACAACTGAATATAAAACTTTAAAAAACCCAGCAACAACAAATCTATGTGTGTGCTATATTTAATTGAACTTAAAATCGGAATTTCCATGGCAGCAGGGTTTTGGATTTTCCTGTTGAACAACATTAGGCATTTGTTTATGTTATGCAGAATAAGTTATAAACATGCTGCAATCAAGGTGTCGCACTGAGAGCAGGAAAGGGGCTGCATCAATGTGCATCTATGTTTGCCACCGAGAAGAAACTTTCCTAAGAACATTTGAATGATTTGTTGTGTACAGTACTTATTTGCAGCACAGGTAAGAAACTAGAGCTGACACTGTTGCACAAAACAAATATAAACAAGCAATCTCTCATATATTTTGGTTTAGCGGAATGCATCAAGGCAGGACTTTACAATTCAGTACACTGATTGGTGCTGGTGACACTCCCACAAATGAAATGTATGAAAAAAGGCCAAAACATGGTAGGTGAACAGACATTCAGGGCTGAGCCCAGGCAGAGGCGAGAGAGGCTCCAGCCTCAGGGCGCAGTGTTGGAGGGGGCACACAACTCACTCAGCTATTATTCCCCTATTGAGTTTCAAGCAGAGAGAGATAAGAAAAGGGGATCCATGGCAGTGACTGCAAGCCAGATAACTAGAGATTAAGGTGTTGGGGGCCCTGGGGCCCTCTTAGTCTAATCTCAATCAGTGTGTGACGGATGGGGTGGGAGGGATGGAGGGGCGCACTTTGGTGTCCTAGCCTTGGGTGCTGGAGGGCCTTGTCCCGGGTCTGCAGACATTCCACAGCCTAGAGCAAGACCTCCTATGCCTGCCAGTGCAATTCTCCAAATTACACTGGGGTCTCTTCAGTAAACACAACTCTTGAATTAGCTCACCTTATTTTTATCTTTAACTTTGAGGGAAAATACTTCATGCGAGAAACAGATAAGGAGAGACAAATTATGTAGTTTGTGAATCACCCCCATTCAAATTTACAGGGGAAAAAACATCAAATTGCTATTTAGCCACTTGCTCAAAGTCCACTGCAACTGTTTTGCACAACGAAGCGATTAAGGATGCGCGTTGCCAGGCAGCGCCTGCGCACCAAACCTCCCGACCCGGAATTAGGGTTGGGGAGACATTAGGCCTTAACGGAGGGGTACGGAGGAGATAGGAGGGAGTGGTGGGCACAAGGAGAGCCTCCTACACATGCTTGCTTCTCCCCTTTTTTAATCTTTAAAAGGGCTAAGGTATCCTTTAAAATCGTACATTTAAAATGTACATTTCTCCTAGATTAAAATGCAGTAAAAATTACTTTTTACTACCGGTAGTTCCCGGTTAACGAACGAGATAGGGACTGTAGGTTAAAACACTGTGCCATCTCTGTCCTCTGTACCTCCTCTGTGCCCCCCCCCCCCATGCATCCAGTGTCCTCCTCTGTGTCACCTCTGTTCCCCTGTGCCTTCAGTGTCCCCCTCTGTGTCACCTCTGCCCCTGCATGGTGTTAGCTCTGTCCCTCTGTTCCCCTAATGTCTCCCTCTGTGCCACTTTGGCCTCTACTGTGTCTCTCTGTACCACCTCTGCCCTCTTGTTTCCCTTAGAGCCTTCTTCTGTCCTAGCGATAATTATTAGTATTTATATAGCACCAACATCTTCCACAGCACTGTACATAGTTTATATGGTCTTCTCACTTAACATAATGTTCTAATTCCGCTTATGCTAAATTTCGCAATTACGATTACACGTAGTTAGGATTTCAAAATTGAATTGATTTCACGTAATCCACAAAAACATTTAGAGGGTCTCAGCGCTGGATCACAGGTTTGCTTTAAAATGTTTAAGCAGAACACTGAACTTGCTATATAGTATAGTGAACCTCAGCAAAATGTCATTTTAACTAGTTTAAAAAAAAAATTATTTGAATGTTTTCAATTTTTTTTTTCAATAACTACAAGGCAATTTTGAAAAAATATATAGGCAAGTTGTTCCTAAGTCAGGTGATCTGACTGTATATCTGTCAGGATCCCTCATGTAGCATGTTCTGTCGGTTGCAGTGGAACTGCAACCGGGCAGTTCTGACTTATCTGCTTGCATTCGGTTGCGCACTCACAACAAGTCTCACTGTCATTTGCAATCACTCTGCAGTTCAGAGCAGCTCAGGATGCTGTCATGATTCCTCCTATTGCTTGCTGCAGTTGAACTGCAGCCAGATAGCCCTGAATTTCCTACATGCATGTTGTTGCATAATATTGCATATACCGTATATACTCGCAACTTTTACCTGAAAAACCAGGAAAAAATGATTGACCCCCATATAAGCCGGGGGTAGGAAATGCTGGCCGCGTGATCCCCCCAGTGTGTCCCAGTATAGCTAGTATAGTGCCCAGTATAGCTAGTATAGTGTCCCAGTATAGCTAGTATAGTGCCCAGTATGGGTAGGTAGCGACCCAGTATAGCTAGTAAAGTGCCCAGTATAGCTAGGTAGCAGCCCAGTATAGCTAGTAAAGTGCCCAGTATAGCTAGTATAGTGCCCAGTATAGCTAGTAAAGGGCCCAGTATGGCTAGGTAGTGCTCCAGTATATCTAGTATAGTGCCCAGTATGGGTAGGTAGTGCCCCAGTATAGCTAGTAAAGTGCCCAGTATAGCTAGTAAAGGGCCCAGTATGGGTAGGTAGTCCCCCAGTATAGCTAGTAAAGTGCCCAGTATAGCTAGTATAGTGCCCAGTATGGGTAGGTAGCGCCCCAGTATAGCTAGTATAGTGGCCAGTATAGCTAGTATAGTGCCCAGTATGGGTAGGTAGCGCCCCAGTATAGCTATTAAAGTGCCCAGTATAGCTAGTATAGTGCCCAGTATAGCTAGTAAAGGGCCCAGTATGGGTAGGTAGTCCCCCAGTATAGTGCCCAGTATGGGTAGGTAGCGCCCCAGTATAGTGCCCAGTATGGCTAGTATAGTGCCCAGTATAACTAGTATAGTGCCCAGTATGGGTAGGTAGAGCCACAGTATAGCTAGTATGGTCCCAGTATGGGTAGGTGGGTGGGTAGGTAGTGCCCCTCCCCGCTCCCCCCGCGGCCACCGCTGCTATTACCTTAGCCGGCGCCGCTTCCTCTATCCCCATCCTGCTCGACCGGTAACTAATTCACAGCAGCGCGCCCCACGGTTGTGCTGCTGTGATGAGGGAGGAAACCATAGAGAGCGGCTTCCTGTGTATTGCGTTACTATGGGAACCGCTCTCTATGGTTTCCTCCCTCATCACAGCAGCACAGCCGTGGGGCGCGCTGCTGTGAATTAGTTACCGTACGAGCAGGACAGGGATAGAGGAAGCGGCGCCGGCTAAGGTAATAGCAGCGGCGGCCGCGGGGTGGGGGGAGAGACGCAGCTGAGACACATGACTCGCAAGCAAGCCGACCCCCCAACTTTTGGGCCACTTTTGGGGGGTAAAAAATTCGGCTTGCTTGCGAGTATATACGGTATTTGTTATGAGAGTCCTTTTTCACAGTCGGCTGGCAGCTTGTGCTCAAGCTAACTCAGGAGTGAGTGATTACCATTCAGCTGTGTGGGAATTTGCATTCCGGCATCCATTGGCTGATGCCCACATAAAAGTCTGCCTCCCATTTCAGACTCCGCCCGACATAGCGTACAGCTCCCTGAGGTGTTGCTGGGTCCATGCTGTGAAAATATTGTGTATTGCCTTGCTTTGTATTTCCATGCCTGCTGGATGTTTGCTGCACCCGCAGCGTGTCAGTGAAGTCCACTATCCTGCTTATTAGAGACTGCCTTCACCACGCTGGTGACTGGTAACTAACTAGTTAACCTTCTTGCCTGGTTCCTGAGGACGTAACTGAAGCAGCGGTTGCCATTAGTTACGCTCCTACCGGTTTGTCTTGTCTATGTCAGTGTGAAGGTTTGGCAAAGCATTGTCTGTCTGTTTGTCCTGTTACTCAGTCTGAGGATTAGTGCAGCGTCGCACTAAGCAGCCATTGTATGTTAATGCGACTTTCATTACTCAATGAATGTATTTCAATGCGACTGCCAGATTGACTTAGATACGACCTTCGCTTTACTAACCATTCTCTCGCCTAGTCCTTTGTACCGCAGCCATCTGATCTAACGTGCATGATCTTAGCCTGTTGCCGACTGATTACGCCTAGTCCATTGTACCGCAGCCATCTGATCTAACACGTATGACCCTAGCCTGTTACCGACTAGGTCTTTTGTGTATTGTATCAGATAGCATCTAGCGTGATAGGCGGTATCGGAAGCCCAGAGCTGCAGTTGCTCTGGGCAATCTTGCTCTCTTGAGCACACACACTGACTCAGAAAGTATACCCCCCCCCAAGCATTACAATATCGCTGTTAATTACAATAGGTGGTAAAAAAATGAACAGATCAGGTTTTGGATTATAGTCGATCTCCTGATTGGGATTTCTCAGCATTTACTTTGTGCTTTACAAAAGCGCGGCGGGTGGCAGGCGCGTGCGTGCGCGCCCAGAAACACAGACCTAGAGCCCGTTTTTAAACGGGCTTAGGTCTACTAGTGCCTTAAAGAGACTCCGTAACAAAAATTGCATCCTGTTTTTTATCATCCTACAAGTTCCAAAAGCTATTCTAATGTGTTCTGGCTAACTGCAGCACTTCATACTATCACAGTCTCTGTAATAAATCAATGTATCTTTCCCCTGTCAGACTTGTCGGCCTGTGTCTGGAAGGCTGCCAAGTTCTTCAGTGTTGTGGTTCTGCTATGAACTCACCCTTTCAGGCCCCTCTCTGCACACTGCCTGTGTGATATTTAGATTAGAGCAGCTTCTCTCTTCTCTCTTATCTTTTACAAGCTGGATAAATCGTCCTCTGAGCTGGCTGGGCTTTCACATACTGAGGAATTACAAACAAGGGCAAAGCTGTTTGCAGGAAGAAAAGAGCAGCCTGAAACTTCAGTGCATGGGGGAAAGAAACACACAAATGATCTCTTGAGATTCAAAAGGAATGCTGTATACAGCCTGCTTGTGTATGGACATACTGTACATCAACCTACTTCCTGTTTTGGTGGCCATTTTGTTTGTTTACAAACAAACTTTTTAAAACTGTTTTTAACCACTTTTAATGCGGCGAGGAGCGGCGAAATTGTGACAGACGGTAATAGGAGATGTCCCCTAACGCACTGGTATGTTTACTTTTGAGCGATTTTAACAATACAGATTCTCTTTAATAAATGTCTTGCACTGTGACTTCTGTTTCAGTTGATATCTTGGACTTCTGCACCAATACCGTTGCACCACGCAGTGTTAAACTACCTGAAGCTTATATCACAAAATAAAAAAATTGCCTGAAAAAATGTTATATGCATATGCATACATATTTCACTGGAGGGGATTTCTCTTCCTTGGAAATGTGGCAGAGAGTATACATATCTCGGAACAGTATTTTCCTTTTTCTTGGCAAGAAGCCAACAAGCTTTGATGAGTGATTTCTTTTTGTGGGGTGGCCAGTGTAAAAAAACAATAGCCATTAGAACTTCTTTTAGGGGTGCATAATGTACTAGAAAAAATATGCCGATACTTTATAAATGAAGAAATTATACAAAATAATAAAGGGGGGCTCCTTAATTTTAGAAGTAGGTTTATGTTAATATGCACCTTGTGTAGTTCCGTTTAAAATTATTTTAGACCATAAACTTCTTGATAAGTGAATCAATGTACAATTGAATTCTCAGCTAATATCCAGCATGTGCTGCATTACTGAAGACATATGGAAAATTGTAATGCCGAGAAATAGAACACCGATAATTTATCCAGAGTAAGTCAGCAGTAGTTCTGTCATGCAAGCAATCCATGAAATCTACCAGCAGCAATTGTCACGTGCACGAACGGTCACTTAGCTGCGTATGGTCATTAGTACTGTAGAGTCATTAAAAGGGACACACACAACAGACTGGTTTACAACATTCCTCTCTGCATAGACAATGGATGCAGACATGAATATAGTGTATAATGGCAAACACAGACAAAACTGTGCAGCTATAAATGAGTACCTAGTAAATGGAAACGCTTACCACGGTTCTGACTATATACTGCTAGTGCTGCCTCAGCCAGGGAAAAGTGCCCTAGTCTGCTTTTGTTCTATGTGCTGAGGGGGTGGAACGTTCCGAAACGTAGCAATATAAAAATCAAGGGCTAATGCAAGGTACACACCAAACAATTTCTGTTAGATTTTCTGTTAAAGATTTACCTGCCAGATAGATTTTTTTTTTCCAACATGTTGGAAAAAAAATCTATCTGGCAGGAAAATCTAATGCTGGGTACACACGATACGTTTTTCCGCTTGATTTTCCACCTGGTCGATTCTCCGCTCCATTCTCTTATCTTCCGCTCTTTTTTCCATTCACTTCTATGAGAATGAGTCAAAAAAATGATCTGAAGGAATGCCAGACATGTCGTAAATCATGTATTGAACCTATCTATCTGGGGTAAAACCGTATGGTGTATTCCAAGCATAACAGAAAATTGCATGGTGTGGCATCAATTCATCAAAGGCTGCTAGGTACACGCATACCATTTTTCTGTTAGATTTACTTGCCAGATAGATTTTTTTTTTCCAACATGTTGGAAAAAAATCTGGCAGATACCGGTAAATCTAAAGCCGCATCTACACGCGTAGATGCGGCCGCGATGCTCCTTATCAATCGAGCCGCTGATGCGGCTCGATTGATAAGATCCGACAGGACGGATCTCCGCACCGCCGATTCCCTGCTCGATCCCCGCCAGGGGACAATGGCAGGGAATCGTGCGGGAGATAAGCGGCGCCGGCGGGCACGAGCGGGGAATCGAATGCGGCGCACGCGCGGCGAGCGGGGACGCGCAAGAGGCCGCCGATCGCCACAACATCTCCCCGTGTAGACGGGGCTTAACAGAAAATTGTATGGTGTGTACCTAGCATATTATTACATACAGTGCTGAATGTGTGCACAGATAAAGGCTTCTGACAAAGTGGTGTGAGAATTACAGAAATTGTAGTGCCCGTTCTCAATGTGTGCCAAGCTACATATCTGCGGACTGAAATGAGGTTCTCATTATAAAATTGTTTACGGGTAGAAGTATCATATCAATAGAAGACCCGGGTCTACTCCCTGGGGATTCTAGTATAAACAGCACAAACACACCCTATAGGAGAAAAGTGCTTTACAAATGTTAGCTTATTTCATAACTACATAAATGCAGTTGCCTAGCTAAAAATGAGTATTATCCTTAACCACTTGAGGACCCACCCTTTACCCCCCCCCTTAAGGACCAGCGCTGTTTGTTGTGATCTGTGCTGGGTGGGCTCTGCAGCCCCCAGCATAGATCAGGGTGCACGCAGAGCGATCAGATCGCCCCCCTTTTTTCCCCCCTATGGGGATGATGTGCAGGGGGGGTCTGATCGCTCCTGCGTGCAGGCTAGTTGCGGGGGGGGCACCTCAAAGCCCCCCTCCGCGGCGACATTCACCCCCCTCCCTCTCCTACCTCTCCCTCCCGGTGATCCGGGCTGCACAGGACGCTATCCGTCCTGTGCAGCCAGTGACAGGACGTCCCCTGTCACATGGAGGCGATCCCCGGCCGCTGATTGGCCGGGGATCGACGATCTGCCTTACGGCGCTGCTGTGCAGCAGCGCCGTACAATGTAAACAAAGCGGATTATTTCCGCTTGTGTTTACATTTAGCCTGCGAGCCGCCATCGGCGGCCCGCAAGCTATTCACGGAGCCCCCGCCGTGATTTGACAGGAAGCAGCCGCTCGCGCGAGCGGCTGCTTCCTGATTAATCAGCTTGCAGCTGGCGACGCAGTACTGCGTCGCTGGTCCTGCAGCTGCCACTTTGCCGACGCACGGTATAAGCGTGCGGTCTGCAAGTGGTTAAATAATCTAGGCAAGCACGATAAAACAGCCTTGTGATTTGATGATTAATAGTGTCAAAGCCACCTGCTCTGCCCCAGAATGGTAAAGTAATACGAGCAAACAGCTATAAAGCTTGAAAAGTGCAAACTATAGAAATAATCTAATAACCTTTAATATAAATAGTATGGACTAATCTTGCAGTTTTGGACTGGGCCCTGCACAGTAATGGGTCATAGGGCCAATGAGATCTTACAGAATGCCCAGAAACAACTGACTGCTTAGTAAAAGTGAGAGACAATGCCACTTGACCATTGACATACTGAAGCAAAAATCCAACAGTTTCCAAGCATCTGTGCTACTTGCGGAGATCATGGAAAGGGTATTGGAGTTTAGAGTGTGCCCAGCTATTTCAGCAAAGCAAAAACAAGCAGAAATTATGCAAAGCTGAACTAAAAGGATTGTTTATTTCTCAACAAAAGTACATTTTTACTTTAACTAAAAGAAGGTACTAGATAAAGAACTACAAAAGCTTCAGTGAAATAACACTGAAAAGGACACTAACATAATAACATCTCTTGATTGCATCCTTATACCTGTAGTCAGGGTCGGACTGGGACACTGGGGGCCCACCAAAGAGATTTCAACCTGGGGCCCACACATCCCATGCTGCACCGGAAGGTGGGCGTGGTCATGATGTATTATGGACAGGGCCAAATGTACATGATCTTAGCAGCATTGTAATTTAGAGACACTGCTGCCCAGCAAAACTTTGCATAGAGTCCCCTTCTTCAATATAAAGTAATGTCCTACTTTGCAGAGGTTGTGACCGCAGAGGTTGCGACCGCATCTGGGCCCTTGGGCCCTCCCTCAACTACAGTATTGCCTCTCTATTGGTCCTGTGCTCAATCACTTCTATAGATACTTTGAACAGTGGTAATCATTAACAAGCTATTTCCCATTACTTTCTTGCACCTCTGACACTGTAGTTGCCATTAGCAGGTTTTGGTGCATGGTATGAACTGTTATGTATAGAGTGCCTGGGGGGCCCCATTGTAAAATTTGCATCGAGGCCCCCAGCTCCTTAGCTACGCCACTGCTCTCAGCATGAGTGATTACAGCACTGAGAAGAGAATTTTTGTGCTGCAGGCAGCAATTGGAGCTCTGTCAGACAAGGAGGGGGGGGCCCACCAGAGACCTGGAGGCAGGGCCCACCGAGGGAAGAAACTGTACTACTGTGGCCCAGTCCGACCCTGCCTGTAGTTACATGAGTATAACTCAGGATATTCTGTTAAGAGCATGAACAGTGATCCATAATCTCGACATGTCAGAATAACAATATTAAGAACAATTAAAATAAAAACATCTACCATAGATATATGCAGTAATAATCCCTTTAGCCAATCCACAAGTAATCCACAAGCCTTCAAATATGTAGTAAACCCATAGTATACCTGAGACATGTCATATCTCTGCTTAATCACTTGAATTTTAGTGTGCCTTGAACTTAGATCCAATATTTAGTCATGACTTTCTGTGCTAGGTTGAGAACTTCAAGGAGGAATTGCTTTTTTATAATTCCTATTGACGTGTTTCAACAAAATATTCAAAAGTTATATCTTTAGTTCCTCCGGAACAGAGCTGCCCATATGATAATGTAGGAATTTTATAATTTGGACCCAATATCGATTCACTAGCGGGCAAGCTCACTGCTTGGCATTTAGGGCATTTGTCTGCTCCCATCCTTTGTTTTATTTGTATTATTCGGTAAGATAAGCCCTATATACATGGGCGTCTGCAGAAATTTTCCGGGGGGGGGGGGGGGGGGGGCCGAAGAAGCGTACGTGAGGTGAAAATTTGGTGCGACGTGCGTGCGCCAAAAAATAGGGCTACGCCATGTGGTGCGCGTAGCGCGGCGCACCGAAATACGGGTGTGGTCATGAACCAGAATGTGGGTGTGGTCGCGGGTGGAGACAAGTTTACATGAACTTAGCAATGGTGGGACATTAGATTAGGACAGTGTTGGCGAACCTTTTGAAGGTCGAGTGCCCAAACTGCAACCCAAAAGTCACTTTACTATCGCAAAGTGCCAACAGCAATTTAAACTAAACACAAACGTTTTAACTCATACATGAACATTATGGAAAATCCAAGTTGAAAATAAACTGTGAAGATAAACAATTTCATCCATCCGACTCCTGAAAAATGTGTTCATTTTTTTGGAACCTCCCAGTTTCATTTTCAGTTTTAAAAAGCTAAAAAAGTAGGTTTAATGCTATTGTCTCATATGATGATTGTCAGGAACCGGCCCGCAGCACGCCTGCGTATACGGTTCCCGACTGCGGGTTTGACCAGATCAAGCGGGGAGCAGCCTTATTCAAGCTACAAACAAGGCTGTGACCCCTCAGAACACTTCTCACTGTCACCACTAGCGGTTTGATAGAAACGTCCGCTCTGCTGTCGAGTCCTCAGTGCGCAATCCGCGTTTTCATATTCGGGTCAGCTTTGCGCTTTAGGCCGAATACGGGAACGCCACGCACCCACACACACAGTACAGTTGTACAGTAACACAGCACAATCAGGCACTGACTTATAATGCAAGTTACACTGTCATGCAGCAAAACCACTAACAGTCGTTCCGAACGATACTGTTAGCCACTCCCACTCTGCTGTCGAGCGCAGAAGTGCCGCATACACACAATGCAATTACAATTTCATATGGTAGTGTTGTTCAAGCATACAATTAGGCATGGACTTATACACAGTTACACTGCAGTCTCTTCTAGGCTGTGAGTGCTAGTTTAAAACAGCAGAAGTCAAGCTTCTTAAATAACAATTTAATATTCCAGGAAAAAAGTGGAACAATGCAGAAAGTAATATATACAACAGATGTACAAAAAACAAAGTAAAAAAAGTTACAAGATAAAAGTTACAAAAATACACACAAGGATATTTGCGGAAATTTTTTTTTGGATTAAAACATTACCAACTTGAAGGTCTAAACGTTGTTGGCGGGAGCACGCCGTTTTTTCGACCAGAAGTCGAGATCATCCCTAGCTATGCGCTATCTCCAGGAGAAGATACCTGTGACTGTCCTGGACCAACTTAAATAGTCCGAAGTGTCCCCTTGGCATTTAGTATCTAGCCCCCAGGAACTAATGCGATTTCCCCGTTTGTGACATCACCGAACGCTTGTCCTAGTCTTCCTGTGATATGCGAACTTTAAAGGGTTCCTGTTTTAGCTTTTTGAAGGTTGCAGAATTCAACAGGTAAGGTTGTATCCTAACAGACATCAAAAGGCTTCCTCAACATTATTTCCTAGCATCAAAGTTTTCCTGTCTCCGTTTTTAAAGTCTGCAGCTGATTTCCAACCCCTTCCAGCCGGCTGTCATGTAAATTTCAAACCTTCAGGTGTTAACTTCCCCTGTCCCCAATACTCTGGTAGGCTTGCTTTGTATAATGGGACAATGGCTGACTCTAGAGTTCAAAAGCCAGGCCGACCAGCCTATTCTTCCTCAATTGGCAGCTAATTAGCAGTAGACACCTCTTCCCCTGCTGGACAATGAGGGCAGAGGTAATGCACATTTACATACAGAATTTACATGTACATACAGGCTCCCATTAACCGTTTCCTGGGGCCAGGTGGCACCGTCAAGAGCCAGACTAGCTTTTAGCAGACATAGTAGACAGAAAAATGACAGAAATATGTTCCTGTATTCCCTAACATCATCAGCACCCCAATATATCACCACAATGATGATTCAGCTTTTTCCATAGTCTTGCAGTTAGCAATCATGTGACCCCCAACAAGACAAATTCAGCAATCATGAGGCCCCCAACATGACCAACTCAGCAATCATGAGGCCCCCAAGAAGACAAATTCAGCAATCGTGAGGCCCCCAACAAGACAAATTCAGTAACCATGAGGCCCCCAACAAGACAAATTCAGCAGTCCTGAGGCACATAAATAGACAGCATTTCACATAAATAGGCAGAATGCCCCCTTAATATGGTAGACACCTCTCACCTGGCAGCAGTTCCCCAAAATACACTCAGACAGCAGTGGTTCCCCAAAAATAGGTAGCCCCAGGTCTATAGGTGTCCCCAGAATAGGTGGCCAGCGGTATAGATGTCCCCAGAACAGGTAGCCAGGGGTAGAGATGTCCCCAGAACAGGTAGCCAGGGGTATATGTGCCCAGTATATGTAGGCAGGGGTATATGTGCCCAGTATATGTAGGCAGGGGTATATGTGCCCAGTATATGTAGCCAGGGGTATATGTGCCCAGTATATGTAGGCAGAGGTATATGTGCTCAGTATATGTATCCAGAGGTATATGTGCCCAGTATATGTAGGCAGGAGTATATGTGCCCAGTATATGTAGCCAGGGGTATATGTGCCCAGTATATGTAGCCAGGGGTATATGTGCCCAGTATATGTAGCCAGGGGTATATGTGGCCAGTATATGTAGCCAGGGGTATATGTGGCCAGTATATGTAGCCAGGGGTATATGTGCCCAGTATATGTAGCCAGGGGTATATGTGCCCAGTATATGTAGCCAGAGGTATAGATGACCCCAGTATATGTAGTCAGGGGTATAGATGACTCCAGTATATGTAGTCAGGGGTACATGTGCCCAGTATATGTAGCCAGGGGTATATGTGCCCAGTATATGTAGTCAGGGGTATATGTGCCCAGTATATGTAGTCAGGGGTATATGTGCCCAGTATATATAGCCAGGGGTTTATGTCCCCAGTATATGTAGCCAGAAGTATAGATGACCCCAGTATATGTAGTCAGGGGTATAGATGACCCCAGTATATGTAGTCAGGGGTATAAATGACCCCAGTATATGTAGTCAGGGGTATATGTGCCCAGTAAATGTAGCCAGGGGTATATGTGCCCAGTATATGTAGTCAGGGGTATATGTGGCCAGTATATGTAGGCAGGGGTATATGTGCCCAGTATATGTAGCCAGGGGTATATGTGCCCAGTATATGTAGGCAGAGGTATATGTGCTCAGTATATGTATCCAGAGGTATATGTGCCCAGTATATGTAGGCAGGGGTATATGTGCCCAGTATATGTAGCCAGGGGTATATGTGCCCAGTATATGTATCCAGGGGTATATGTGCCCAGTATATGTAGCCAGGGGTATATGTGCCCAGTATATGTAGCCAGGGGTATATGTGCCCAGTATATGTAGCCAGAGGTATAGATGACCCCAGTATATGTAGTCAGGGGTATAGATGACCCCAGTATATGTAGTCAGGGGTATATGTGCCCAGTATATGTAGCCAGGGGTATATGTGCCCAGTATATGTAGTCAGGGGTATATGTGCCCAGTATATGTAGTCAGGGGTATATGTGCCCAGTATATATAGCCAGGGGTTTATGTCCCCAGTATATGTAGCCAGAAGTATAGATGACACCAGTATATGTAGTCAGGGGTATAGATGACCCCAGAATATGTAGTCAGGGGTATATGTGCCCAGTAAATGTAGCCAGGGGTATATGTGCCCAGTATATGTAGTCAGGGGTATATGTGCCCAGTATATGTAGGCATGTGTATATGTGCCCAGTATATGTAGTCGGGGGTATATGTGCCCAGTATATGTAGGCAGAGGTATATGTGCCCAGTATATGTAGCAAGGGGTATATGTGCCCAGTATATGTAGCCAGGGGTATCTGTGCCCAGTATATGTAGCCAGGGGTATATGTGCCCAGTATATGTAGCCAGGGGTATATGTGCCCAGTATATGTAGCCAGGGGTATATGTACCCAGTATATGTAGCCAGGGGTATATGTACCCAGTATCTGTAGCCAGGGGTATATGTGCCCAGTATATGTAGCCAGGGGTATATGTGCCCAGTATATGTAGCCAGGGGTATATGTGCCCAGTATATGTAGCCAGGGGTATATGTGCCCAGTATATGTAGCCAGGGGTATATGTGCCCAGTATATGTAGCCAGGGGTATATGTGCCCAGTATATGTAACCAGGGGTATATGTGCCCAGTATATGTAGCCAGGGGTATATGTGCCCAGTATATGTAGCCAGGGGTATATGTGCCCAGTATATGAAGCCAGAGGTATATGTCCCAGTATATGTAGCCAGGGGTATATGTGCCCAGTATATGTAGGCAGGAAAGGGGTATATGTCCCCAGAATAAGTAGCCAGGTGTGCCCCTAGCAGGAGGAGAGCAGCGCAGAGAAGAGGGAGAGCTATGGGCACTCACCTTAGGGGGCTCTCCCTCCCTCGCTCTCCCCTCCGGTACGAAGTGTTGTGCAGCGGCTGGGCAGCGGGCGGAACTTACCTCCGTCTCGTTCAGGCGCCGGATGGATTTGCCGCTAGTCTGGTCTGGGCCAGACCCGATAGCGGCACCAGAACGTCCGGCGCTGGAGCGAGACGGAGGTGAGTTCCGCCCGCTGCCCAGCCGCTGCACAACACTTCATTCCGGAGGGGAGAGCGAGGGAGAGAGAGCCCCGTAAGGTGAGGGAAGGGGGGGGGGGGGAGACGTCCGCCCTTCCTCACTGTGCCCATAGCTCTCCCTCTTCTCTGCGCTGCTCCCCTCCTGCTTGCGGCCAGGGTCGGGCAGACGCCCGAATTTGCCATAGGTGCGGACGCCCATGCCTATGTAGGACATACTGTATAAAGCAAAAAGACGATCAGGAAGGTGAGGTGAAACTGGTGACCCATGACGGAGTCCTCCCATTTTTTATCATGGATAGCACCTCCATCTATTTCCCTTTAAAGCTTTTTTAAGGAAAGCTCTGTGCATTGCACCCGGGATCAATAAAGAAGCATACAGAGCAGAAATCAGCTTCTTGGATGAGGAGCCAGTAATTATGTTTAGAATTTCTGAAAGAATAGAAAGAAGCACAGGAAACTGAGCTATGATGCTGGGAATATAAGGGTCTTTTTTTCCGCTTGATTCTCCGCTAAATCAATTTTGCCGCTCGATTCTCCACTCGATTCTCTTATCTTCCGTTTGTTTTTCTTATCTTTTTTTTCATTCTATGCTGCTCTATTAGGAATCGAGCAGCAAAATGATCGAACGGGAGATCGGACATGTAGGAAATTATCTATCTAACCATCTATCTGCCGCAAAAAACGACCCGTGTATTACCAGCATAACAGCATGTTTCAACTGATTGTATGAGAAATACATACAGTCAGGTTCACAAATATTGGGACATCGACACAATTCTAACATTTTTGGCTCTATACACAAACACAATGGATTTGAAATGAAACGAACACAATGGGCCATATGCAATTCACTTTTTAACCTGAGTTTTCTCCTAGGAGATAATTTTTCATCTTCAATTTAAAATAACTTTCCAGCACTTTTCAACTAAAAAAGTACCAAAACGTAGGCGAGAAAGTACTATTACAATTATTTTCAGTATTTTCTTGCTTGCTGGTGGCTTAAAATGCATTTTATTGACAAGTTGAAAATTATCACCTAGGAGAAAACTCAGGTGAAAAAGTGAATTGCATATGGGCCAATATGCTTTAACTGCAGAGTGGCAGCTTTAATTTGAGGGTATTTACATACAAAATCAGGTAAACTGTGTAGGAATTACAACAGATTGCATATGTGCCCCCCATTTGTTAAGGGAGCAAAAGTAATGGGACAATTGGCTTCTCAACTATTCCATGGCCAAGTGTGCGTTATTTTCTCATTATCACAATTACAATGAGCAGATAAAAGGTCCAGAGTTAATTTCACTTGTGCAATTTGCATTTGGAATCTGTTGCTGTCAACTCTCAAGATGAGATCCAAAGATCAGTGAATCAAGTCATCCTAAAGGTGCGTACACACGCCAGACTGGAGGCAACGACGGGTCCGTCGTTACCTCCCGCTGGGTGGGCGTGCCAACGACAGTCCGGCGTGTGTACGCACTGTCGGCGGACTGATACGGCTGCTTCTGAGCGCTCAGAAGCAGCCGTATCAGTCCGCCGACAGTGCGTACACACGCCGGACTGTTGTTGGCACGCCCACCCAGCGGGAGGTAACGACGGACCCGTCGTTGCCTCCAGTCCGGCGTGTGTACGCACCTTAAGTCTGAAAAACCCCCAAAACAAACCCATCAGAGATATAGCAAAACATTAGGCATGGCCAAAACAACTATTCGGAACATTCTTAAAAAGAAGGAACACACCGGTGAGCCTCTAAAACAGGAAGGCCAGGTTAGAGTTTGCCAAACGACATCCAAAAAAGCCTTCACAGTTCTGGAATAACATCCTATGGACAGCTGAGACCACGATCAACTTGTACCAGAGTGATGGGAAGAGAAGAGTATGTAGAAGGAAAGGAACTACTCATGATCCAAACATACCACCTCATCAGTGAAGCATGGTGATGGTAGTGTCATGGCGTGGGCATCATGTATGGCTGCCATTGGAACTGGTTCTCTTGTATTTATTGATGATGTGACTGATGACAAAAGTAACAGGAGTTCAGAAGTGTTTCGGGCAATATTATCTGCTCATATTCAGCCAAATGATTCAGAACTCATTGGATGGTGCTTCACAGCGCAGATGGACAATGACCCAAAGCATACTGCAAAAGCAACCAAGGAGTTTTTGAAGTGAAAGAAGTGTAATATTATGCAATGGCCAAGTCAATCACCTGACTTGAATCTGATTGAGCATCCATTTCACTTGCTGAAGACAAAACTGAAGGCAGTTGCAGTAGAGGCCTGGCAGAGCATCACCAGGGATGAAACCTAGCATCTGGCGATGTCTATGCATTCCAGACTTCAGGCTGTAATTGACTGCAAAGGATTTGCAACCAAGTATTAAAAAGTGAAAACTAAACATTAGCTTACCTGGTAATTTTATTTTAGGTAACCCTCCAGGACAGGTATACATCGAGATCTGGCCCCTCCCAGGAAACAGGAAACATCCACAAGCCTCTCTATAAGTAAAAAGATTTGTCAGGTATCCGGCAGTATATAACCAAGAAACAACTACCAACAGGTCTCAACTCCTGACACCTAACCAATAGCGTATTACAAATACACATTATTATTATAACTATTAACACTTGCCTCTTTCATAGTGCACAAAATTAACATATCTTCATATATACATAACAATATATACATAGCTTATGAACAATACGGGTGGGTTACCCCACCTGTCCTGGAGGGTTACCTAAAATAAAATTACCAGGTAAGCTAATGTTTAGTTTTTTCCATTAACCCTCCAGGACAGGTATACATCGAGATGATACTCAAGAAAACACTAACCTTTAGGGTGGGCTGACCGCATGTAAGACTTTCCTTCCAAAGTCTTGGTCTGATGAAGATATCCGATCTAGTCTGTAGTGCCGCATAAACGTTCCCAAATTCTTCCACGTTGCTGCCTTACAGATTTCCAGAGGAGAAGCACCAGCTCTGAAGGCCCAAGTTGTTGCTGTCCCTCTCGTAGAGTGAGCTTTAAGATTCTTTGGGGGTACAACCTCCATAATTTTATATGCTTCCAAAATGCATAACTTAATCCAGTTAGCTATCGTTCTTTTTGAAGCTTTCTGCCCTACTAATTTACCTGTGAAATTTACAAATAATGCTTCAGTCTTTCTTAAATTTTCCACTCTTTCCAAATAATCTTTAAGTATTTGTCTCACATCTAATAAATGTCGTTCCTTTTCCTTGTCATTTGTCGGAATCGGATAGAAAGTTGGCAGTATAATTTCCTGAGATCTGTAAAAAATATCTCCAACCTTTGGAATAAACTCTGAACTTGTTCTAAGGACTACTCTGTCCTTATAAAAAATACAATAGGGTTTCCTACAGGATAATGCCTCTAATTCACTAACTCTTCTTGCAGAGGTAATTGCTATCAAAAAAATAGTTTTAAATGTTAACAAACGCAAGTCCATTTCTTTGTGGGAATCAAAAGGAGGCCTAGTTAATGTCTTCAGTACTAAGGATAAATCCCACTTCGGAAATGGTTTGACCGCAATAGGTCTATTCCTTTCTATTGATCTCACAAAACGAGCAATCAAAGGATGGGTGGCCAATTGTCTGTCCAAAAAAACAGAAAGTGCTGAAATTTGTACTCTAATCGTGCTTAGAGCCAATTTCTTCTCTACTCCACTCTGGAGAAACTCTAATACTGTAGCAATCTCATTCGACTTAAATCCTGATTGTTCCTTCCATAAATTATATGTCTTCCAATACTTCAGATATATAGCCCTCGTATTCCTCTTCCGACTCTTAATGAGTGTGTCTATCACTTTGTCTGATAGGCCATAACTTTTTAGAATCCGCTCCTCAGTAACCAAGCTGTTAACTTCCATTTGTTGATGTCTGGGACCAGCTGCCTCTGAATTAACACTAAATTGTCCTGAACAGGCAGAGGTAATGGATCTGCTACTTTTAACTTCAGCAGCAGAGGATACCATGATCTTCGCGGCCAATTCGGGGCGACCAGAATTACTTTCGCTTTGGATGCTGCAATCTTTCTCAAAACCAGAGGTAGAAGGTTCAATGGTGGGAATGCAAATGCCAGACTGAAGTCCCATGTTTGAGAAAGAGCATCTACTGCCGTCGGATTGTCTTTGGCGTTCAGGGAGAAAAACTGACGACATTTGGTATTCTCTTGATTGGCGAACAGATCTATGACTGGAGTTCCCCAAACGGATGTTATCCATTGGTATACATCGTTGTTCAATTGCCACTCCATATTCGATAGCTGTTTGCGACTGAGTAGATCTGCTAGTAAATTCATAGAACCCTTTAGATGAATTGCTGTAAGCGACAACAGAGTCTGTTCTGCTATGTTCAAGATTTCCAAAGCTAGTGTCAACAGTTTGTGTGATCTCGTTCCTCCTTGGCGATTTATGTAGGCTACGACTGTGGAGTTGTCTGTCCTTAGCTGCACATGCTTTGCCGTTATCAAATGCTGAGTTGCTATAAGGGCTAACTTGACCGCCATTAATTCCCTGTAATTTGAGGACTGACTCCTCATATGCTGCTGCCAAAGACCCTGTACTTTGAAACCCTGCACATGGGCCCCCCATCCTGACAGACTTGCATCCGTAGTCAGAATTACTTGTGTAGGGAACTGCCAAGCTCTGCCCTGAGATAACGAGTGGGGGACTGTCCACCATTCTAAGCTCTCTTTCACTGTCTCCGGAATTTCTATCAATCGGTCCAGAGACTGGATTGTCTTGTCCCAATTTCTCAACACCCAGGACTGCAGTATACGTGCATGTTTCATGGCCCACTGCACTGCTGGAGCCACTGAGTTTAACAGCCCCAACAGTCTCATTGCATTTCGGATCGAAATTACATTGCTTTTCCTGAAATCTTCCGTCTGTTGCACGAGTTTCGCAACTTTTTGTTCTGGTAGGAACATTTTCTGTTCTATTGAATCTATCATAAATCCTAGAAAGAGAATCTTCTGAGTGGGTTCTAATTGTGATTTCTCCAGACTTATAATCCATCCCGCTTGCTGAAGCTCTTTCACAACTATCTCCCTGTGTAGTAATAATGTTTGTCTCGAATCTGACATTATCAATAGGTCGTCCAAGTAAGGAACAATCATTATTCCCTTCTTGTGTAAGTGGGACACTAGCTCGGCAATCACCTTGGTGAAAATTCTTGGAGCGGACTTTATGCCAAAGGGGAGGCAGCGGAACTGATAATGGGTTATCATTGGACCCTCTTTTACCGCAACCCGGAGAAATCTTTGAGATTTCGCTTCTATTGGGACATGCCAATAGGCGTCCTTCAAGTCGATGCTGAGCATGAAACAATTGGCTGTTAGCAACGTTCTGAGAGAATAAATCGATTCCATTCTGAACTTCTGATGTTTTATAAAGGGGTTCAGAGGTTTGAGATTTAAAATTAGTCGATACTTTCCCGACGGTTTTTTTACCAGGAATATCTTTGAATAAAATCCTCTCTTTTGCTCCAGGATTGGCACCAAAGTGACTACCTTCCTTGTTAACATGTCTTGCAGAATGCAGGACATGGCTGCCTGTTCCTCGACTGACCTTAAATTTTTGGTCACACTGAATTTCACTGGGGGTTTTTGCTGAAATACTATGTGGTACCCCAGTTTGACCAGATTGAGGATAAATGGGCTGGTTGCGAATTTCTGCCACTGTGGGAAAAAAGCGCCCAACCTTCCCCCCACAGCCTGTTCGCTGTCACTGCTGTCTCTTAGCAGCGGGGTCTGAACTGCCAAACAATGCGTTTGGTCTGTTCTGCTCACGTGAAAAAGACCAGGGCTTACGTCTATTTTGGGGTTTGGCTTTATTTTCTTGACGGTTCTTACGAAAAAACTTCTTCCCCTGTCTAAATGGTCTCTTTCTGGGGAACCCTTTCTTTCTGTCTGATGTTCGTTCCAATATTTCATCCAACTGTGGACCAAACAACAGATCACCAGAAAAAGGAATAGTACATAACTTGTTTTTAGATATATTACTACCCTCCCAGGTCTTGATCCAGATATTTCTCCTGGCTACATTAGACAAAGCTGCAGCCCTTGCTGTAAGGCGAATGGACTCTGTTGCAGCGTCAATAATAAAATTTATGGCTTTGAACATCACGGTAAAGGAATTTAAGATTATTTCTTTACTGGATCCCATCTTAATGTGACGCATTACCTGATGCATCCACAGATCTAAGGTGCGGCCCACACACGTAGTTGCAGCCGCTGGGCGGAAATTTGCACATATAGCAGACCAAGTCTTTTTTAGAGCAAACTCTGCCTTTTTATCTGATTGGTCTTTAAGGAAACCTAAATCCTCAAACGATAACTCATTTTCCTTTTGTACCTGTGAAAAGGCCGCATCCAGCTTAGGACATTTGTCCCACAGCTTACAGTCTTCCTCTGCAAAAGGGAATCTCCTTTTAAACCCCCTAGATAAAAACACTTTCCTATCCGGGTTTCTCCACTGGCTATCAATCAATTGCTTCGTTGATGAATGTACAGGGAAAACCATTGGTTTCTCCCCCTCCATTCCTGCGTACAATGCATCATGTGTAGATACTGATGAAGGCGTTTCATCTTTTAACCCTAATGAATCATAGATTGCCTTTAATAACTCATCTGTCTCGCTGGCAGAGAACCTAAATCTAGACGGTTTATCCTGATCTTTCACTGATAATTCTTCCTCAGAATCACACTCAGAAATCTCATCTGAGTATTCTTCTGGTTCAGAATCTGATAAAACAGGACGATCCGTTTTTGCAGTTGCTTTCTTATGTGTCTCAGAAGGTAATGTCTCTCCTATAGAGACATCAGTAGATTTCCCAGTAGGTATAGCCGTTTGATCTATAGGATAAGCAGTCGGAAATTGTTGCGGGCTTGTGTCTATAACAATAGGAGACTGAGCAATAACCACAGGCTGCTGTATAACCGGCTGCGCAGCAGGAGCAGCAGAAGGTACAGTTCCAGAACCAGTCGGTATTTGTACAGGTGGTTGATTAATAACAGCTTGAGCAGACATGGATTCTCTAAAGACCTTCATAGATTCTGACATTTCTTTGCGGACCATTCTCAAAAAATCTTTATAAGCCACAGCAGATTCTTCATTCAAAACTCTAGTAGAACATTGCTGACATAATAGCTTATTCCAATGCACTGGCAGCTTCACATTACAAGAAGGACAGCGTTTTTTAGGCCTAACAGCTTCTGATGCTTCAGTAGCAGTGGTAACAGTTGTAGCAGTTGAAGCTGAAGATGAAGCTGCAGCGCTCTGAAAAACAGATAAAGTACCACTATTGAAAACAGCCTTAGCCTATTTTCAAAACACACAACCATGTGAGCAACTTCCCACCGAAAGCTATGTCACCAGCCAAATCCCCAACAACACAGTCCTAGCAAAGAGCCACCACAGAAGCCTTCACATAAACAACTGTTTGTATGTGTATAAATGATACCTTAGTATCCGGCTTTGGCTCTTGCGTCTTGGATTCCTCCTGAGCAGCCTGCTGGCCCACGCTCAGAGCAGACGCCGACTGTGTCTCCATTTTGCGTCCTGCACGAGTGCAGAGACGCTGGGGACGCTGCCCACTCTTCTATCCGGCGGGCGGAAGTGACGACACCGGAACCGGAAGTACTCCGGACGCCATCTTGGATTATGGCACGCTATGCCCCACTCAGCCTCCGCTTTCCGCATAGCGTGCAGTCGCCATTCCAGCCGGCGGCGCCTGCCAGTAAGAAGCTGCAGCAGCCCTCTCTCCTTTCAGACCATCCACAAAGGCAATATGGAGAGGTAAGCGGACAACACAGGATAACAAACCTAATGCTCCTGGACATGCCTCCGCCGCACCAACAGCCCTTAGCCCCCCAAGCTCTCCAGGACTGCAGCGCAGGTATAGAGAGACCTGTCCCTGGACAGGAAACATCCATACTGCCGGATACCTGACAAATCTTTTTACTTATAGAGAGGCTTGTGGATGTTTCCTGTTTCCTGGGAGGGGCCAGATCTCGATGTATACCTGTCCTGGAGGGTTAATGGAAAAAGTTTGATTTATGATTATTATTCTGTCCTATTACTTTTGCTCCCTTACCAAGTGGGAGGCACACATACAGACTGTTGTAATTCCTACACCGTTCACCTGATTTGGGTGTAAATATCCTCAAATTAAAGCTGACAGTCTGCATTTAAAGCACCTCCTATTTGGTTTATTTCTGTGTATACAACCAAAAAATGTGAGAATTGAGTTGATGTTTCAATATTTATGGGCCTGACTGTAGAACACGAGATAGGGAATTCAGTTGCAAATTGATCAAATGTTTTATGTATCATCATCTATGACCTGATAAAGAAATAACATATCTTCATTTATCCACAATGGTGCATACCGGCGATTATGAAGTTCTAGCATACTAAGATTTTACCATAATTCACTGCGCTGATAGGTTCAACTAAAAGACATAGGCCACTGAAGGTAGCTAAAATATGTCCACATAACACTGTGCAGCGTCTCTAATATGAGTTGTGCTTGTATACAAGATGCGATATCCTAAGGTAAATATCAGCACATATCATATGTCCTTTTATCCAGCTTCCCAGTGGAACAATAACTTGCTATTAGCTTTGGTTGTAATCACCGCCACCACACCCTGTGACTGGACACTCACCCTTTTCCAATGACCCCTTGTTAAGATGGGTCATAAGCACTTCTGGGATACTCTCAAGGCGATCCCCAGCCTATCACGATCCACTTTCCACTGATACAGCAGTGTCTTTATAGAGATTACACCTTAAAGTAAAGCACAAGGCCTCCCATAGTGTAAAAACCTTTCAATTTATTAAAAATATTAAAATTGCACACTCAGATGTTCCATGATGTTAAACAGGCATAGAGTTTTTATTGGGCAATCCCCTATGCGGTGGGCACAGGCTGGGCAAAACGAATCCTCGTCCCCTCGGGTCACCACTCGACTGCTGCACGCCAGGCTACTACTTCCTCAAACGTAGCCCCGCCCTAGCAGGGCTATCCACCCTTGAGACTATCCCAGAAGCGCTTATGACCTATCTTAACAGGGGGTCATTGGAAAAGGGTGAGTGTCCAGTAACAGGGTGTGGTGGCGGTGATTACAACCAAAGCTACTAGCAAGTTATTGTTCCATTAGGAAGCTGGATAAAAGGACATATGATATGTGCTGATATTTACCTTAGGATATCGCATCTTGTACACAAGCACAACTCATATTAGAGATGTTGCACAGTCTTATGTGGATATATTTAAGATTTTACCATAGTGGGGTTTATTTAAGTGGCGAGTCTAAGCTTGGGTGCCAAATTTTACAACTGCAACTGTGTTTGTAATCTGAAGTGGGCGGAATCACATGCAGGTATGATTTAGGCGGCTGTGTGTTTTGAGGGGCAGAGAAATAAGTACTCTGGTACCTAGAAGAGGCTCAACTCTCTCACACTGCCACAGAACACTCACATAATTATGTACAGTATGCCTATTTGAGAGCTATGGGGAAAAACATTAGATTGTATCAGGATTATTCTCTAATGTCTGACTGCTACTGAATGCCTGAAGCCAGCTTAACAGTGGAACCAGTCTTACTAATGAGTACAGGATATTGTGTGCCTCCTAATTTACCAAGAATTTTCCATGATTAGTCTCAACTAAAGTAAGCTCTGATAGGGAGCCTGAACAGATGAAGCAGTATCCTGCCAAAGCTCAGCATTTCAACTGTGGTATTTTGGCAGCTATCTAGAATTTCAGTGCCTGTCAAAAATACCAGAGCCCACAACAGGCTCTTAAAATTCAGTGGGTTGATGATTCATTGAACAACATAGTTTAGTGGTGAAGTAACATGCTTTTTATATCTATATAAAAAGGATAAGAGCTCACTTGTACAAACAAAATAATAATTAATAAAAACATAACACATGGATATAGCTCCTCAGCCCAAATACTGTTTAGAATGGTTGTAAATCAGACAAACATTATTGAAGATGTGAACATGCAGTAAGAGTGAGCGTGTAGTAATGCATAGCACTCATCTTCTTTGATTTGTTACTATAGATGACTGATTTGTTACTGTAGACCCATATGTGTCTGCAATGTTTTAGCTTATAAAGAATACAATGCAACCAGGAATACGAAAAAATGTAATTATTAGCAACACAACATACCCGGTTCGAATCCCAGCCCCCCGGTTCGAATCCCAGCCAGGGCACTATCTGCAAAGAGTTTGTATGTTCTCTCCGTGTCTGCGTGGGTTTCCTCCGGGCACTCCGGTTTCCTCCCACATTCCAAAAACATACAGATAAGTTAATTGGCTCCCTCTAAAAATTGGCCCTAGACTACAGTACTTACACTACATAATATAGACATATGGCAATGGTAGGGATTAGATTGTGAGCTCCTTTGAGGGACAAGTTAGTGAGTGACAAGATATATATATACACTGTACAGCGCTGCGTAATATGTCGGCGCTATATAAGTACTAAATAATAATAATAATAATAATAACATACAGTACTTTAAAGGTGTATTAAAGACTTAGACCCGGGGCCCACTAAGGTGTGGCTTTTGCGATTTATAAGCCGCTCATGATTTCTGAATCACAAAGTACCATGATTTTAATTGAGATGGCTTCACTGATCACAATTTGCCCTGCAGCCACTGAATGCAATTACTTTGGTATTGCTCCGAAAATGCTGCATACAACACTGCAAGTGGAACCAGTGCCATAGGGTTCCATTGTTGCCCGCAAAAGCCTAAAAGAAAACAAACAAAACAACCCCTATACATTACAACTTTTCTCTGAATGCTGAGTAAAGGTAGCCATATATCTAGCAATTGTGAGCAGATTCAACCAAAATCTCTCTCTGATCAAATCTGATTAGAGATCTATTGGCTGCCCGTACACCGCAGACCTATTCCCAATCTATTTCGTGCTTAAATCATTCAGGAATCGGCCTGAGATGCCGCATCACCTCTGTCCCCCCTAACGTCAAATGTGCCCCCTCAGAGCCCAGTGCACTTTACTTTAACTGTCCGCATCCGCTGCTAGCTCTGTCCTCGGCGCATACACGTGTCCCACGTGGTTGCTAGAGTAATGTGGGCACGTGTGTGACGTCACACACGCCCACGTGTACACCAGCAACCACGTGGGCACGTGTATGGACAAAGCCTGGAGCCAGCGGCAGATGCTGACAGGTAAAGAATAGTGAACTGGACACTGGGGGAGGGAACATTTGACATTCGGGAGGGGGACAGCACCGGGAGTTTTGTCGCACTCGTCGCTTGTCCGTATATTGATCAGCGCTACTGCTGCGCACCTAATTGACAACCCCAATTTTCATCCAATTCAATAATAATTATCGAATCAGATGGCCGATCAGCCAAGTCGATAGATGTATGGCCACCTTAATTGGCCGCAGAAAATCTTCCCATAGATAGCAGACAGTTACATGGAGAGAGCTGGGAATTCCTTTGTTGCCTGGACACAACAGATAATTCAACATGGATATACATCCAATAAATCTAATATTACAATACACTAACCTGAAAACTGACAGAGGGACCAACCAAAAGCAGGTGGCACAGGCAAATGCCTAAGTGCCCATTTCTTGGTAAAGAATGGATTCACTTTACAGCCTAACCTTCCACCCAGGGCTGGGCCGAGGCAGAGGCGCGAGAGGCTCCAGCCTCAGAGCGCAGTGTAGGAGGGGTGCACAACTCACTTAGCTATCATTCTCCTATTGTGTTTGATGCAGAGAGAAATAAGAAAAGGGGGATACATGGCAGTCACTGCAAGACATATAACTAGAGATTAAAGTGTTGGGGGCCCTGGGGCACCTCTTAGTCTAATCAGGGTGTGACGGCTGGGATGGGAGGGATGGAGGGGCGTTCTTTGAGGTCTCAGCCTTGGGTGCTGGAGGACCTTCTACGGGCTCTGCTTCCACCTTATGGCAAAGCAAATGGGCACATTATCAATGCATTCCAGTATATTTTAAGATATGCATATAAAACATTTCAGAGAATGGCAATGATTTGAACACTTCTCTGCTGACCATTCTGAACTATACACAATATAGAAGAGTGGCCGCCTCATCTACATGTGCATGGCTTTAAATAATGTTTCCATTCATTACAGCATTACTGAATGCCTTCCACCCCCCCCCCCCCCTCCCACCCCTCTCTTACTTTTCTAGCTGGGCAGCCCACAGAAAGCACACACATTTATAATGCTTTTTATTTGGACAGGGTTTGAAAAGCAAGGCAGAGAGTGATAGGGGCTGTTGGTGCTGAGAGAATGGCTGCTGCGGGCTGCTGGGAATTAAACTTCTCAGACCTGCCCGGCGACAAGCTACACAACGGTTCTCCTTTTACATGCAGATACCATACAGAATGATAATCCCTGGGAGGTGCAGCAGCAGAATGCAGTGTCCCATGGGAAGAGTCCTGCCAGTCACATCATGTATGTGTTGCCCATGTCAACATACAGAATATGATATTAGGGCGCTAGCTTGGTAAATGTTTCTTTCCAGTAGCAGCTATCATAATAAATAGCAAATGTTTGCATATGGTTTACTTGGCATTTACAATATAAACACAGAGAGGAAAAGGGGTCTTTGGAGACTATGTTGAATGAATGCTGCCCAAGTGGAAAATGAGGTTTGCAGGCAGAAAAAAAGAAAAGCTTCTGTAAATGCTCTTTCCCATCAGACTTCTCTGTCATTCATAAGCTGTTAGGCTGAAAAGGCATGCTCTGTATGAAGTCTCACCCTCGCTAGCAAAACACACAGTCTGCCAGCTCACATGGAAACTGGGTCCTAGAAGCAGAGCGCAGAGCCACAGGGAGTTTCTCTAATGACGAATAATCTTGTGGCAGTGTAGCATCTCTACACATAGTTGTGCAATATCTCATTGCAAGTTCAACATCTCTGTTCTGGTACTCTTTAGAGATAATATCTTGCAGCTACAGGTGTTTTAGGATTCAGCTTCAGTATTACTGCTGAATGAATCTCTGCCATGTAGAGACAGAGAAATATCAAATGGCCCCATTTCAGCTGCAAACAAAACTTGAACAGATATATGTTAGAAGCCATTTATATGACTCACTTTTGAAGATATTCCATGCCTGCTTGTCTTGCACTATTATGATCTGTATCAATGAGTATGCAGATTACAGGACTTCCTACTCTGTTGGCTACATGCAATGTACATTATACTACAGAGCAGGTCTTCTCAAAGTGGATCCGAGGTAAACTTTTACTCATTGCATAATTGTGTTCCTTTCATATAGTTTATAGGGCATTCCTCAAGCCAAATACTTTTTTTGTTTTGTTTTAATTCTCTAATTCCCTATAAACTAAACAAGCCCCACCCACAGTTTTTAGAGTGCCTTAGCACTGTAGCAAGGGCTTATAGGAGCTCAGTCTGGGCAGGAGGAGGAGGAGGTTACTAGCCAGAGATTTCAGAGTCAGGAGGGAGGAGGAGAGGGGACTGAATTTGTCACATTATACACAGGCAACCTGACAGCATCTCCAGCCCTCAGCCTGTGACAAACAGAACATGGCTGCCCTCATTGTATCACAGGAATAAATAATCATAAACTATTGAAGCTGTTTGCAACTAGATTTTCTGTGTAAACCATCTAAACTTTAGATAAGATATATAGACAAGTTACTTGTTATAGTTAGTTTTTCATCTCGGATCCGCTTTAAGAGGCTCTCCTGAGCCACAGTACTTCAGATACACATTCAAGCCCACCATCACTCTTGTAATGACTGCCTGGCCAAAGTCCAAAGTATGAAGTGCATGGACCAGGAGGCACTACCAACTTTAGCAACAGGGAACAGTGCTGTTTTATTTCAGGAACAGAGACTTGAATGATACAGCCTAAAGGTGGCCACTAACTATACAATCTTTTTCATCCAATTTTACCAAATCTATGTAGTATAAGGATAAACTGAGTGAATACATTGAATGGATAATTTAGGCAGTTACCTTATATTACATAGAAATGGTAAGATTGGATGAAAAAGATCGTACAGTTAGTGGTCAGCTTTACCCCCAAGCTCACCTCACTGAGACCACCTAAAAGCTGAACAAAAGACATGATAATGATTTAGGGCCTGTTCAGACTATCTGCGTATGAAGAATGCGTTTAAAATCAAAGAAACGCAAGGTGAAAAACGCATGCGTTTTTCTTGCGTTCTAATGCGTATTCTATTGCGTTTTGCACACACACGTGACCCAGGGGAAAAAAAACAATTATGGGAACCGCAGAGGAAAACGGACGCTAAAAACGCAATAGTACGCGTTTTTGATACGCGTCTATAGACTTTCATTGCGTCCGTTTCTATGCGTATCGCACAGAACTGCGTGCAGCAATGCGGATGAGAAACGTATGCGTCTCATACGCATACATGTGAACTAGCCCATTCAAAAGCATTAGGAGCCGTTCCTATGTGTTTTTGGTACCCAGACGCGTTCCCTGAAAACGTCCAGGAACGCGCATAGTCTGAACAGGCCCTTAACCACCCTGGCGTTCTGATTAAATCGCCAGGGTGGCTGCGGGAGGGTTTTTTTTAAATAAAAAAAAAACTATTTCATGCAGCCAACTGAAAGTTGGCTGCATGAAAGCCCACTAGAGGGCGCTCCGGAGGCGATCTTCCGATCGCCTCCGGCGCCCAGAATAAACAAGGAAGGCCGCAATGAGCGGCCTTCCTTGTTTTGCTTATATCGTCGCCATAGCGACGAGCGGAGTGACGTCATCGACGTCAGCCGACGTCCTGACGTCAGCCGCCTCCGATCCAGCCCTTAGCGCTGGCCGGAGCTTTTTGTTCCGGCTACGCTGGGCTCAGGCGGCTGGGGGGACCCTCTTTCGCCGCTGCTCGCGGCGGATCGCCGCAGAGCGGCGGCGATCAGGCAGCACACGCGGCTGGCAAAGTGCCGGCTGCGTGTGCTGCTTTTTATTTGATGTAAATCGGCCCAGCAGGGCCTGAGCGGCAGCCTCCGGCGGTGTTGGACGAGCTGAGCTCGTCCAGACCGCTCAGGTGGTTAAGCTGCAAAATGCTTAATGGATAGCAGATTTACATGTATTTCCATTATCAGCTAAACATTTACATGTAATAACTCCCAAAACTTCAGCTGTAAACCGGCATTAGAACTAGCACAATGACAGTGGCCTTCAACTGGCAGATGCTTAATTCAAAGGATGTTGACTCTTTTGCAGCAGTCATTGTTCTCACGTGAAGTACTGCCCCAGGATAACCCTATCTCTGCCTCATGCTAGGTATACACGAGCAGTTTCTACCTTATCAATCGAGCCGCTGATGGCTCGATTGATAATATTAGACAGGTCCGATGACCTGCCGTATAGATTCCCTGCTCGATCCCCGTGGGCGGACAATAGCGGGGAATCGAGCAGCTGATAAGGCATGCCCACGGTGACGCGTGAGCGGTGACGCGCTGGCTCGATCCGGCGAAAAACCGCTCCGTGTATGCCCAGCATTAGTCACTAACAGCTATTATTCCGTACCAAACAATGTGTTAAAGCCAGATCATGCTGCATCTGCTGCAATACTGGACTGAAATACATGGAACCTTTTACACATATCCTTTGCACTTCTGTCTGCTGCGTTACAATTCAGCACTGCTCATTCTTCAGCCCAGCAGAGGTTACCATTCATTGGCTGAATGGCTCACAACCCCTCCCAGGCAGCAGTAATACTATATGATAAATAGAAGGGTGACCTTTTCGGTGCTAGCTGTTTGGTAAACTTCTACTGTGAGATGTTTTTGAAGAAAATCAGTGTAAATTTAAAACCACACACATGGGCCCATATGCAATTCACTTTTTATCCTGAGTTTTCTCTTTGATAATATTTTTAAACTCGTCAATAAAATGCCTTTTAAGCCACCAGAAAGCAAGAAAATACTCAAAATTATTTTGATAGTTGTTTTCATTTACTTTTTGGTACTTTTATTTAGTTGAAAAGTGCGGGAAAGTTATTTTAAATAGAAGATGAAAAAGTATCTCCTAGGAGAAAACTCGACTTGCATATGAGCCATCATGTCTGACATTATATTTAAGGGACAAGGTCATTGGTCCATAATATGGTGAGGCACCTGCTCGACCAGAATCGGGGCAATTTCGTTTTTTATCTTGCTTTCATCTGCAGAATGCAGGAAGTTAACCACAAACATTTCCTCATCCACTGATATTCAAATTTTAATTAAACTGTTTTAATTTTCTTAATTAAATACAATCTATACATACTGAGAGACAATGTTTACATTTCTATTAAGACTGCTTGGAGAACACAGCACAGAAACATGGTTAAGTAATAACACCAACAAATGCTTGACATTCTTCTGTTTAAGAATATGACAGATTTTAGCAATTATTGAGATATGTGAAGTTGCGCTCATTTAAAGTGAAGCCGCAATGTGTGGGAACAAACGGTAACACCTCATTCTCGTTCCCTCAGAAGAAATTTAATCTACTAATGCTAAGGAACAACACATTCCTGACTGCAGGGCTATCACATGCGAGTGCATAGATTGTGTTATTTTTCATAAAATGTTTCATACTTGTATAGGACGACACTGACATGCAAATTCTAGGGGAAACACAAAAATAAACGCTGCATACAACAAAATAAGTTTATATGCAAACATTTTTACAAAAGGAATATACAGCGAGGGAAAGAAGTATTTGACCCCCTGTTGATTTTGCTTTTTTATCCTCTGACCAAGAAAAGGCCAGTCTATCATTGTAATGGCAGGTAGATGTGCAAGACAGGATAACAACAAAAGAACCCAAAAAACTCATGCGCGAAAAAGTCAGAGCTTGATGTGCATTGCAATAAGGGGAAAAAAGTATTTAGCCCCCTATCAAAAGAATGCATCTAATTGCTCCAATTCCAAGCTGCATACAATATAAATTCAACTTGCATGGAAGCTGGAATTAGTAGCATCTCTTTAACCAACTGTATTTACAATTTCTCCTTTTGGTATGTAGAAGTGATAATTCATAGTGTACTAATTAAGGGCACCGCCTTTGACATGGGAGACCAGGGTTCGAATCCTGGCTAGGTCAGTACCTATTCAATAAGGATATCAAGGCAAGACTCCCTAACACTGTAGGGTGGCCTCTTGAGCACGCCGTTAGTGGCTGCAGCTCTTGAGCGCTTTGAGTCCGACAGGAGAAGAGCGCTACACAAAAGTTTGGATTGGATGATAATTATTACTAATCAAACTTGATAATGTATGTAACCATTGTCAACATTACCAAGCATTTCTGGCACTAAAGGCCTATTTCCACTATGCCTGAATCCAGGTCTAATGTGCAGCGTTTCCCTGCATGCGAGCTGCACGGGAAACACTGCCCATCTATCTAGTTGCACTGCGATGTGAATCTAGACGGCATGCTACAGATTTATGCAGCACGCAGCTGAATCCCTATAGCCCTGCATGGCTACCTACGCAGCAGAACAGGAGCCGTGGCTGAATCAGAAACGGCTGTGGCTCCTATGGAAATATGCCCTTAAAGTTCTTTACTAACTGAATCTGTACACTGTCCACGGCAAGCATTGTGATCAATCAGTGCATCATCTTACATAAGTATTATTGGGTTTTAACCATGTATGTATTTACTAAGATTCCGACCGTGGCCTCGATTCATCATTGTCTTTGAGATAACTTTTTCCAGTTTGTTAAATTACCGAATTCGAAGTTTAGCGATTTCTAGTTGTATTCATCAAGGTTTTTCCGCATTCGGTGTGAATTCGATAACAATTCGGTAACCATTCGGTAACGTGTCGATATTTCCATTTTACAGTGGTAATTTAACACAAGGCCATGAGATTCCCATGGAATTGTGGGTAAAAGGCAGTCCTTTGAACACTACGTAGCAACATTCTGAATAGGGCTTAACACCTGGACCAAGATTCTGGAAGTGGCTTGGGACAATCCCACAATTTCACCAGCTACGACTTGATAGGAGCCTTTTCTAAAAAAAATAGTGCAGCTAGCAAATTAGTTAACCCTGGCACTGCCTGTGTTCTCTTACAAGATGAGTCAAGAGAAATGCAGATGTCCTGTTATAGAAAATAAATCTATTCTCTTGCAAATTGATATGGTTCTAGACCTTATTCTTGCCCTTCTGCGCCTTGGAATCACTCTCAGCTGATTCATAACCACTTCAAATGGCTCCATCTTCTCTGTCAGCAATGATCTGACAGGAATAACGACAGAGCAGTGAAGGAGATAACTAATCCTAAATGTACCGCTAAACCACGCCCACTTTCATTTCCATGAATTGCACTTTCTTCCGTTTTAACGCATCACTAACGAATGATTACCAAATTATTACCGAATGCTCGCTAACAGCTGTAGATAAATTTGATGAATCCTGAAATCAACTTAACGAATTCGGTATTTTACCGAACTGTTGTTAACCAATTCGATGAGTCTTGATGAATCGAGGTCTTTTTTTTTTGCACAGCACTACTCATTAAGATGTTAAAACTAATGTGTAATCATCTAAGCAGCACAAATGCAATAGACAACCTATGCACTGTTAAGGTACTCGTACATCACGTGATATATGGGCAGAACAACTATAAAATAGATCCCTCTCTGAATGAATCTGATCCAAGAGGAATCTGTTACCTGCCCATTCTCTGCACACCGATTTCGGAGAGATTCCAGCAGCCTCCACTGCCTGGCAGCCCCTGCACATAGTTTAGGAAAGTCTCACCTGTCCTTGGCGCCACTCTTGGGCCCATATGCAATTGCATTTTTCTCCAGACTTTTCTCCTAGGTGATATTTTGAAACTTGTCAACAAAATGCATTTTAAGCCACCAGAAAGCAAAAAAATACTCAAACAATTTTCATAGTACTTATTCGCCGACTTTTTGGTACTTTTTCCATTGCAAAGTGTTGAAAAGTTATTCTAAATGAAAGATGAAAAATTATCTCCTAGGAGAAAACTCGAGAGAAAAAGTTAATTGCATATGGTCCTTGGTCTCTTCTGATGTTCGGCACCACCGCAAACGCTTGCACCACGTGTCACCAGGCTTGTGTAGTGACGTCACATATATGCCTGGTGTCTAAAACAGAACAAAAAGAACTGCACATAGGGTAATAACGTTCAAAAACTAGCTTGCAACACCCGAGTGATTGAAAGTGCCCAGTGCCACTTCAAACGGTGGTTCACACCATCTTATGTCTAGCTCCTCACCAGATGTAGACCACCTCTGCTCTTAGGTGGATTTCAAGCTTGTTAGCCTCAGTGGCCTTCTTTGCAGCACGCTCTGTTATGCTCCACTCTATCTGCAATATAAATGTTCTCCACATAGGGTAATATTGTAAACAACACTTGACCTAAAAAGCCAGTGACTCCTGTGCCAAACGTGACTCACTCAGTGAGTAAAACGAACAAAATATTCTATAGTGTAAAATGATAAAACACCTGCTACTGGGCGCAATCACATTGCACTTACGCGTCCAGCCAGGTTATTAGCATATCACAAAGTTGTTGCGATGCCCATCCGTCAGGGGATGCTGTGCGCTGCTCGTGGTGTCCCGCACGCCTTTCCCCAATAGTAGGTCTGCAGTCTGTGCGCTCCGTGACCGGCTGGTCCTTCCGTGCATGCGTGGTGGCATCAGACGTAAGCTCCGCCCGGGTTTTTATCTGAGATACCAATGAATGGATTAAAATAGGACCTATGAGTTGTCAAAAGTTTCTGGAAAACTGTCGCCTGGCCTGAATTTGTTGTTACCACAAATGCATTTTCCACCTAAGGCTGAGAGGTGGGCAGCATCTGGTGAGCATTTTGGATAATAGGTGCTGGGAGTGTGGTAACACTGAGTGAGTCACGTTTGGCACAGGAGTCACTGGCTTTTTAGGTCAAGTGTTGTTTACAATGTTACCCTATGTGGAGAGCATTTATATTGCAGATAGAGTGGAGCATAACAGAGCGTGCTGCAAAGAAGGCCACTGAGGCTAACAATCTTGAAATACACCTAAGAGCAGAGGTGGTTTACATCTGGTGAGGAGCTAGACATAAGAGGGTGTGAACCACCGTTTGAAGTGGCACTGGGCACTTTCAATCAGTCGGGTGTTGCAAGCTAGTTTTTGAACGTTATTACCCTATGTGCAGTTCTTTTTGTTCTGTTTTAGACACCTGTGGAGAGCGCAGCAGTTATTATTGAACATTTTTGAACATTGGAAAGTGTTGCAGCGTTCCCTGTGGTGATAAGCATTTAAGGTGGACATTGTTCTATGGACACTGGCGCAATTATATAACTGATATATGCCTGGCGCTCATGGTGAAATCAAACACCAGAGGACAACAGGAGTTGTGTTGGTAGAGAGAGGTGTGGTGAAACTTTTACATTGCACACAAACACAGGGGGAGGATTGTGGACACATTTACATTTGGCGGGTCACCGACCAGGGGTCCGTCGCTCTTGCAATATTGAATGCCTTTACCACCACACACCCAATTGAGCGCTTGAAACCTAGATTTTTCTGAAGATCCTTTCAACCAATTTTGGCTGGAAATCGATTGAAAGATCAATCGGGCAGCCATGCTCCGACACCAATTCTCTTCCGATTCAATCAAATTATTGATTGAGAAGGTTAATTGGGCCTCAATATCGAGTGATGTACCTTTGGATGCAACTGTTTTATAGTGTTTTCTAATTGGGGTTGGGGGATGCAACATCAGAAGCTCCTTCTGGCATGTCAGATCTCCATCCTGTATGAAGATAACCACCAAGAAGCTGAAATACTGCCATCAGCAAAATGACAATTCAAATGCAGTTAGAAACAGCATGAATTTATTCCAAGCAGATTACAGTGACACACAAAGAGTGTCTCAACACCCTGACGCTCTGCCCTTGACGTCAGAGCACTGCTGGACAGCTCTGGATTTTGGTAAACCAAGATGATGCCCTTTTATTCTAACCAGTTTTTACTACCATCAAAATCCAAAATAGCGTGAGCAACCTTTATGCATTTTGTAGGAATTTTTTTTCTTACAAAAGTGAACTATACTTTTAACAATTGAAAAATCTGAAAAACGGCATATTATGATATGCTGTTTTTCAGTTATTTAGCATCATACTTGTATTTTCCAAAAGGCAGATGTAGACAGTGTGAGCAGCAACATTATTATTTGTAACATTTCATATCTGACCACTCCAAAGATATAGTAGGGCGTGCTTTGTTCAGAATACGGTTAATTTCCATTTCAGTTGCTATGGTAACACAAGTTCTTCAAACAACAGCAGAACATGCAGTGTGAATGCCTGCCTATATCTGCTTTAAAACATTGCATCAATTAAACTGTGTGAGTGATGAGTCACCGAACTTGGCGATTGAGAAAAAGGTAAACCTATGACATTGAAGACAGTCAGCAGCTTTGTACAGATTACTGTTTAATGGACGGGTTTTCTTTCTAGATATTTAGGCCTGGAGATGGACTACTGGTCCAAGCTCTGATGCTCAACAGTTATCAATTAAGTCACATAGTTTATAGTGGTATAATCAGACTGCGTCCTATTAAATTGATATCAGATCTGACGGATATTGATCACTTTACCTATGCACCACTTTGCACACTTGATATCCTCTCAGAAGTCAGCAGGCATCCAATGCAATGCTGACCTGCCCTCTGCTACTGCTAGGTTTGGAATGCTCAATGCAGGACATATATAGGAGACACTGGTTTAATGTCCTGTAAACCGGTTTCCCCATTCACTGTTTGCTGGCACAAATGAAACCACACTCAAAGCCCAGATGTTCCTCTAAGTTCTGTGTAGGCAGAGGAACCTAGTGGCAGAGTTGCAGATTTAGAGTCATCAGTGTAGTAGATAAATGATTAGCTTATGTTTAAAGAGGAACTTTAACCACTTCTATACCAAGACATTTTGTGCTGATCGGTGCTGCGTGGGCTCTCCAGCCCGCAGCACAGATCAGCTAGCAGCCAGGCCGATCAGACTTCCCCCCTTTTTTCCCCACTGGGGGGGATGTCCTGCTGGGGGGGTCTGATCGCCGCCGGCTGCTTGCGCTTGCGGGGGCTCTTCAAAGCCCCCCTTCGCAGCGCTTTCTGGCCTCCTTCCCCTTCCCTCCCTCTCCCTCCCCCTGTGAGCGGCGCAGGACGGATTTCCGTCCTGCGCCTGATGGGATAGGCTTTAGCATATCAGATGCCGGCGATCCCCAGCCAATCAGAGGCCGGGGATCGCCGATCTCCTCTACGGCGCTGCTGCGCAGCAGCGCCGTATACATGTAAACACCGGGGAAGATCTTCCCCGTGTGTTTACATTTACCCTGCGAGCCGCCGATCGGCTCGCAGGGTGTTCACGGAGACACCCTCCGTGAACTGACATGGAACGGCCGCTCATACGAGCGGCCGTTTCCATGGAATAAACTTCAGGATTCAGGGGCGTATATATACGCACCGAGAAAATGATTCAGAAATGGGGACACCAAGAGCCCAATATAGTGTAGTATGTACTGGTGATGGATGAGATAATGATTAAGTATGTATCGTTATACTCACAACCAAGGGTTACCACTCAGGCAACCACTGTATATGCAGGTGGGGATATTAGACCTGACCCTACTGCAGATTAAGAAGTTGCTCTCCATAGATCAGAAAAATGGGTATCACCCCTCCCCCAAGGGTGGACTTGTATAATGTAGAAGTAAACAGAGGCGCAATAGGATAAAAAGTTAAAATGTTTAAAAATAGAGGAGGCAGAGGTGGACTTACTGTACCACCTCCAAGTAGACACAAAATAGTATTGATGTTGTATCAACAAAGTAATTTTATTTATACACTCCGAGATTCGGTACTTTTTTTTTATTTTTTTTATGCGTTTTGTAGGATTGATCCTGCTTCTTCAGGCAATAGGGATGGATTATACAACTGTGGGTCAGAGACAGTAGACTTAGATATGACATGCATTATGACATGCAAGGATGAACAAATAAGTATATAAATAAATACATACATAAATCTGTATAAAATCAAATAAATATATAGAGAAAGCATATCTATAGCGAAATCATTGATGTGCCACTAGTTTTTATTTATCTTATATGATAAAGTGCAATAGTTCAAAAAGTATCAATACCATATGCTATGGAAGTTCGTCCATTGTACCGAATCTCTGAGTGTATAAATAAAATTACTTTGTTGATACAATTTTGTGTCTACTTGGAGGAGATAAGTCCACCTCTGCCTCCTCTATTTTTAAACATTTTATCCTATTGCGCCTCTGTTTTCTTCTACTTTAAACTTCCCTGGGGTTATATTTATTTCCAGATTTAGGGTCTAAAAGCCATGCAATTTTTTTCACAAGCTTTTAGACCCCCAAAACAAGAAAAAAAGCACTCACACTTATCCAATGACCCCGTTAAGATGGGTCATAAGCGCTTCTGGGATACTCTCAGGCGATTCCCAGCCTATCACAATCCACTTTTCGCTTATACAGCAGTATCTTCACAGAGATTGCACCTCAAAGTAAAGCACAAAGCTTCCCATAGCGTAAAAACGTTTCAATTTATTAAAAGTTAAGTTAAAATTGCTCACTCACATGTTCCATGATGTCAAACAGGCATAGAGTTTTTATTATCTATGCCTGTTTGACATCATGGAACATGTGAGTGAGCAATTTTAAAGAGGAGCTGTTAGGTATATGGTCCCTGAGAAAAAAACACATATATATCAGTAGCTAAATATTGGCTGTACTTACATTACATATTCATTTCACGGTCCATGTTTGGATTTCACAGAATTTTTATATAGTATTTGCAGAGAATGATGCTCCTGACAGCTCATGGCAGGTTCCATGTTTGTCTGTCTCCTATGAAGCCAATTGTGATGTAATATCCACCCTGCTTCCTGATGATTCAAAGATCCTAATAGACAACACTACTGTGCAGTGAATATTAATTAGCCGTGTGGCTAGGAACAATAGCGGACTCATGCAGTATACTCTAACGGAACATGTGCCCTGTGATTTTTTCAGTGCTGTGATGTTACAAGATGCTGTAACATGAGCCTGTAACTTCCCACTGTGAAAGCAGCCTTAGGGCGTGATAGGGAAATGAAGGGGGAGGACCCAAGGTAGTGCAGAGTGGGGAGAAGAAGCAGCCCCAGAATGCTTTGCAATATGTTATGCGGCCTGGCGGCCTCCTTAGGGGCTTGGGAATAACCAGCCTTGCTGTTCAGCAAGGATCAAAGTAAGAGAGATTTTTAACTTCAGTATTGCCTTTTTGGCTTCCTTCTAAACTGTTTAACACAGGAGAATAGAGGTTTAAATTAGCTTTTGCAGCCTGACAGTTACTTTTCAACTTAACTTTTAATAAATTGAAACACATGGAATGGAATGGAATGAAGCAGATTAGAAGTCTATAAAAGTCAGATTGCATAACAGCTCAGTTGGAATTCTCACTAGTTAAACTCTATTCTTACAGCAGAGTGGTACTTTATTATGACTATTATCAGTGAAATAGGATTTTTTTTGTGATAACCAGCTTCGAAAGGCTTCCCTGTGGATATCCCTCTGACTGACAGCAGCAGAAAGCCTCCGAGATAGGAAGCAAAGGCTTTGCGGGAGGGTCTAGTTTTCCTACCCCCCAGTTTTCCAGTCTTCCCACCAACCACCTAACCACACATATAAATTGCCTATGTACCCTACCGTCCCAAGGGACATATTCAGTAATTCCAACCAGATATCGCCCATATTTTCCATATCTTACTAACCCTCTCTTTTATTAGAGGGTTCCGTTCGGCCCATCAACTCCTTATATCCCTCAGAGATGCTAAACTCACTCCAATTTACCCATGTGGCTCTATATTGGTCCCCCTGTCCCGTAATTGATTTTGTTAATTCCTCTAATTGTTGGGTCTTTGCGATTCCCAGCAGCTACTCTGTTAGGGTTGGTGGCAAGTGAGATCTCCAATGTCTGCCAACCAAAACCATGGCAGCATTTATCAAATGACAACACACAGAGCTTCTGTATTTCTTCATTCCCCAGTCATTATGATGCAATAGAAAAAAAGCCGGGTCGTCAGGTAGTTCTACTCCCACTATTTTCTCACCTATGGATTTCACCTTCTCCCAGAAGCTCCTGATCTTGGGGCATTCCCAGAAAATATGAAACAATGCACCAATACTAACCTGGCATCTCCAGCACCTCGGGTCTACACTCTGATTTATCCTATTTCGTTTTTCCGGGGTGAGATACCATCTGGTCAGCATTTTGAATCCTGACTCTTGGACTCCGGTGGAGATAGATGTTCTATATGATAGGGAGATGATTTCCCTCCATTGTACAACTGTGAAGCTACGTTTTAGTTCCTCCTGCCATCTGTTCCGGTAAGGGAATGTGAGATCCAGTTCATTGTGTACAAAATTATAGATTTTGTCCAAAATGCCTCCGCCCACCCCCAAGGCCCCCTCCCCCCCGACCACACAGCTCCTCAAATTGCATTAGGTCCCTTGTAAAATCTACTTTTCTCCCTTGGGACAGTAAGAAGTGCCTGGATTGCACCAGGCTCCACCAGTCTAGGTCTGGGTCGTGATATAGCTCCTCCAGAGAACATCAGTCTTCTGTTTTTAACATAGTCCTAGCTTGAAGGGCTGGTCCATTCCTCCGTCTCTCATATTCATTTTTCTTACATCCTGGCCTGGCCTGAATTTACAGTTATCCAATATTGGCATGAGGGGGGAGGGAGACCGTGAGAGACCAGGCTTCCCCTTTAATTTATTTAAGACCAGCAGTGTGTGGTTTATCAATAAACCTGCCGGATTAGGGCATTTAAATGCATACTGAAGCCAGGGAGTTGTATAAAATCGGCACTTCTACCATATTCTGCTCTATATCAACCCATAGTTTATGCCTATGCCAATCTACTATTCTCGTTATAACAGAAGAAATATAATATAGTTGGGGGTCTGGCAAAGCCAGGCCTCCTCTTGCTTTTGTTTGAATCATTTAAGCATATTTCACTCTAGGGGGCTTATCACGCCATACAAACCTTGTGAACTCCCTCCTTAGCTCGGCAAAGAACTTCCCTCGGACTAGGATAGGTAGGGCCTGAAAAATGTATAACAGCCTTGGGATGACAGTCATCTTAAATACATTGATTCTCCCTAACAGAGAGCTTTATCTTCCTCTATCTCAGCAGGTCCTTCCTCACCGAGCCAAGGAGCGCTCAATAATTCAATGTATATAACTTATGCACCTTTACTACCACCTTGGTACCCAAGTATGTTAAAGCCTCTGTTACCCACCTAAAGGAGAAGCCATTTCGTATGCTATTAATTTCTTCTGAGCTCATATTATTCCCCATGGTTTCACACTTGTCCCAGTTGATCTTGAAGTTCAAAATTTCTCAGAACCTCAAATTCATCAAGCAGGACTGGCAATGAAATTCGGGGAGTCATATAAAACAGCAAATAAAACAGCAAATCATCTGCGTATGTGGCAACACAATGTTCAGTCCGTCCCACCCTTATCCCCTTAATATCCATATTATTTCTAATATTATTTAGAAAGGGTTCCAACGTAAGTGCAAAGATCAGGGAGGACAGTGGGAATCCCTGGCATGTGCCATTCATGATCTCGAAAAGGCTCAGGACAGTACCCCATTCACCTTAACTCTTGCCGTGGGAACCCTATACAAGGAGAAGATTCAGGATCTCATGTTTTCCCCCAATCCGACATGTTGTAACACTACCTTTTTTTTCTTCTTTCTTTTCTCTTTTTTTTTCCTTTTTCTCTTTGTTTTTATTTCAGTACATGTGGCGGAGGGGGTGGGAGGGCCAAATGGGGTGGATGAGTGGGTTTGGATGGATGGATGGATAATCAAGGCCCTAGAGGTATATTTTTGGTGAATTGAGCTCCCCACTTAGAGGCAGTATAACATGCACATCTAAAGGGATATTGAGGATGCCTCTTTTCTATTGTAATGCCCTCACTGCACAGACCTGCTGTTAGCGAACAAGGATTTTGTCAACATCTATCGCACCTGTAAAAATATTAATGAATTAGCACAGTCAAGTCTAAAATACCGAATGGTAATGGCTGGAATTTTAATGACTTGGTTTTTGTTATCGAACAGCCTTTGATGAATCTTTGTCCCCTCTCTCCGTGAGGTTGCAATGACTTTTGTTATGCTTCTATCCAGTATGGTAGGGTAGCCAAAAGTAATGTATATGACATGGAGTTCCTCAATATTAAGGTGAGATAACTTGTTTTTCTCGGATCTACTTTAAACTTTTACTCATTGCATAATTGTGCTCCTTACATACAGTTTATAGGGCATTCCTCAAGCCAAATACTTTTTTCTGTTTTAATACCCTAATTCCCTATAAACTAAACAAGCCTCGCCCACAGCTCCTCCAATGCCTAGGCATTCTGAGTCCCATGTAGCAAGGGCCCATGGGTGCTCAGTCTGAGGAGGAAGAGGTCTTTCCCGAAGGAGGAGGACATGTTACCAGCCAGAGATTTCAGAGGCAAGGGGGAGGAGAGAGGAGTGGAGTTTTCACAAACTGAGGGACTGGAGATGCAGAGCAGCTTGCCTGTGTGTAATGATGACAAGCAGAATATGGCTGCTCTCATTGTATCACAGGAAGAAACAATCATGTACTGTTGAAGCAGTTTGCACCTAGATTTGCTGTGTAAACTAAACTTTAGTTAAGATATATAGACAAGTTAATAGTTATAGTTAGTTTTTTTTTTTTTTATCTTGGATTCACTTTAAGCATCAGGGCCTTTGTGTGTTGAGGCATACCTGAACTGACACGCAACATAATAAGTTAACTATGGGTACACGTAGTTCCAAGCCTACTTAAAACTTGTTTGTGTTCCCTTTAGGTTTTTTCATTGCAATGGTTAATAATTCAGTGCATTATCTGGGCAGTGGAGAAGTGAAACTGCAGTGGCAGCTCTCTTGAAAAGTATGTAATTAGAAGCCAAAACACTTCTGGCTGAACATACATGCCTGATAACAGGATAGTGCTCAGAAGTTTAAAATGTATTATTCCTTAGTGTGGAGGCTGAATAAACCTTTTACACTGACATGGCTGTTAACAACTTCAGACTAGAAGTACAGCCTAAAATTATAAAAAAATAAATAAATAAAAAAGAGCAATAGACTCCAGGAAAAATTTATTATCTCAGATATAAGTTCAGGCTTACTTTAAGTCCCAATTTCTAAGAACCATTTTCAAACCAAAAAGTCCCTTTTTATTTAAATACCGTTGCACCAAATAGAAAGCACTTGACACAATGTTCAAACTTTACTCTTGTACATTACATAAGGAAAAATCCTAATATTACTAAAGATAAGATTGAGTGAATAGAGAAAAAAATGAGGCTTTCAACTTTTCCAGCATTTAAAAGCTGCTGTAGTTTCCAATCCATTAGCATGAAGCAGGAAACATGCTGTCCATGCTGACTAAATTAGCACATTTGTTCTTTCAGTGTTCTTATGCCTCTCAAATAACAAAGAACCCACATTAATGCCAAATTGAAATCTCCACAGCAGAAGGTAACACTTTTATTTCAATTCAATTTTTGCAAAGAAAAAAGACAGAAAGCCTACTTAAGGAAGGATTAAATCCTTGTTATTTATTTGCTCAACCACTTCAGCAACTTGTCCGTGATACTCTGTAAGGTGGCAAGAACAGGAGTAACACAACCTTGAACTTTCCCCGTTGCCATGCATGCGTGTTCCTGTGTGTCCTGAGCATGCCTCAGCAACTCCAAAGGTTGCACTGATCGGTGCAAGGAAATATGTGTTTCCTGAGCAAATCTGTGCCTGTTTTTTGTGAATGATCACTGTTAAGCCCAACCTACACGTTACAATTCCCTGTGCGATTGAAAATCGATTGCATTGAATCGATTAAGTCCAACCAGTCCGATTATGTATGTATCGTGGTCTAAGGTCAATTTGTGTATTGTATGTAGTCCAGGGCCAATTTAGGTGAAGAAAATTAACTTACCTGTATGTTTTGGGTATGTGGGAGGAAACCGGAGTGTCCGGAGGAAATCCACGCAGTCACAGGAGAACATACAAACCAGGGACCTAGCGCTGGTGCTAACTAATATGCCACCGTGTTGCCCAATTAATTTGTATGCAGGAACTATACTTGTGTAGCAGAAAACCACAGCCTTAAAGTGAACCTTAAGCCAGGGAAAAAAAAATGAGTTTTACTCACCTGGGGCTTCTACCAGCCCCCTGCAGCAGTCCTGTGCCCTCACAGCCACTCACTCATCCTCTGGTCCCCCGCTGCCAGCTAGTTTCGTTTTTGCCAACAGGCCCGTCAGGACTGGCCATGCGTAGCTTTTTCCGCATTCCCGACTGTAATTAGCGCTATTGCGGGCCGCAACGCGTACAATGCGGCAACGCGTATTTTTGTACGCGTTGCGGCCTGCAATAGCGCTAATTACAGTCGGGAATGCAGAAAAAGCTACGCATGGCCAGTCCTGACGGGCCTGTCGGCAAAAACGAAACTAGCTGGCAGTGGGGGACCAGAGGATGAGTAAGTGGCTGTGAGGGCACAGGACTGCTGCAGGGGGCTGGTAGAAGCCCCAGGTGAGTAAAACTCATTTTTTTTTCCTGGCTTAAGTGTCCCTTTAAGGGTGATTTTGCGCATGTAGTGCATGTTTTAACACATGCTTCAACCATCATAGACCCCAGGCTCTTGCTGGCAGTTTATGGTAATCGCAGGCACTTAGCAATTTTATACAGGAGAGCTATCTTTAAAAGAATGGGAGTCGCAGTAGAAATATCGTGAAGTTCACACGTGAACACACGTGTGTCACCACCGAACAGCATTACGTGTGGTCGCAGCCTCAAAGGGTGTCCGAGGCAAAAAAATGGACTTAAAAGCAGTACATACTTTTGACAGCAATGGTAGCCAGTGGAGGACTGCATCCAACCACCCCCCACACCCACAGCAGCCTCCGTTTCCCTGGGCCACTCCGCTAGCCCTCCTGGTACTTCTGTCAGCCATGCTCAATCATGCATGTGCAGCCCTGCCGCGACTTTGCCAAATATGGAAGAATAGGGTATTTATAATAGTATGCATAAGCAGTGCATAAGGAAAGAGGAGAATGCAATGCTCTCTGTAGACCGCCCAGTGCTGGGTCTCGTAATGGCCATGGCAGCTCCACCCCTGCTCATGCATGCTGGAGCTGCTGGGGTTGATGGGGCTGACTGACCAAGCTATCGTGAGGACTGAGGGGCTGACTGACTAAGCTAGCCAGAGAGAAAGCCAGGTCGTGCCAGGAAGAAGTAGACTGTGCTGGGAGAGAAGGCCAGCCACCCACTGTCTTTCTGCCACTCACTGTGTCCATAAGGTCTCTCTGACTACCCCTATCACCCTCTGTCTGCCTCACACTGCCCTCTGCTTCTCACCACTCTTTGTGCCCCATTACCATTTGTGTTCTTACTAGTGCCCAGTTTGTGTCCCACACTTCTCTCATTTCATATATGGCATCATATTTACTGCATTTTGTATGTGTCATGTTTACTGCATTTCGTATGCAGTGTAATATTTACTGAATTATTTTATATGCAGCATCATGTTTGCTAAATTATATGCGACCTCATGTTGGCTGAATTTCATGTGTGGAGTAATGTTTGCTGAATTTCACGTGTGGTGTAAGGTTTGCTGAATTTCATGTGTGGGGCAGAGCCTGATTCTGACAACCTATACTAGGTAGGTTGGGGGGGGGGGGGGGGTATTTTTTTACACTTGCCCTGGGAGCAATTTCACCTAGAAACTGCCCTGCTAACACTAATATTAAGCTTATAGCAAGGTGCCTCAACCTCAGTAACTTTAACTTTTTCACTGACACCACCACCTTAAACATCAACCTCAACACCGGTGTAATTATAGCCCTCAAGACCACCGGCGGACGTGCAGGCCGTGCCAGCGCTCGAGGGCCCCTCGAGTTCCGTTTCTCCAGGGTCCCATTAAGTGTCGCCGGGTTATTTTAAAAAAAAAAAAAAAACTTTTTCCCCGGGGGCCCCGACTCCTACCCGCTGCTCTTCCACCGCTCGTAATAGGAGGGGGGACACCCAGGTAAGGCAGGGAGCATAGGAGACGGGACCCCCACCCGCACTGAGCTACCTAACTGCCTACCCTCCCACCCGGCTACCTAACTGCCCACCCGGCTACCTATCTGCCTACCCTCCCACCCGGCTACCTAACTTCCCACCTGGCTAACTATCTGCCTACCCTCCCACCCGGCTAGCTAAATTCCCACTCGGCTACCTATCTACCCTCCCACCCGGCTACCTAACTTCCCACCTGGCTACCTATCTGCCTACCCTCCCACCCGGCTACCTATCTGCCTACCCTCCCACCCGGCTACCTATCTGCCCACCCGGCTACCTAACTGCCCACCCAGCTACCTATCTGCCTACCCTCCCACCCAGCTACCTAACTGCCCACCCGGCTACCTATCTGCCTACTCTGCCACCCAGCTACCTATCTGCCCACCCGGCTACCAATCTACCTACCCTTCCACCCGGCTACCTATCTGCCTACCCTGCTGCCTGGCTACTTATCTGCCCACCCTGCCACCCGGCTACCTATCTGCCCACCCAGCTACCTATCTGCCCACCCTGCCACCCAGCTACCTATTTGCCCACCCTGCAACCTGGCTACCTATCTGCCTACCCTGCCACCCGGCTACCTATCTGCCCACTCGGGTAGCTATCTGGCCACCCTCCCACCCGGCTATCTATCTGATGCTACCTATCTGCCCACCCTGCCACCTGGCTACCTATCTTCCACCCGGCTACCTATCTGCCTACCCTGCCACCCAGCTACCTATCGTCCCACCCGGGTAGCTATCTGGCCACCCTCCTCACACCAGGCTATCTGATCTGCCCCCCCCCCCCCCCCCCCGCCCAGGCTATCTGATCTGCCCCCCATCCCAGGCTATCCATCTTATCTGCCCACCCTGACCAAGCTATCTATCTACCTACCTATCTGCCCACCCTCCTACTCACACCAGGCTATCTTTGCCCACCCCCACCAGGTAATCATCCAGCCACCCATCTTCCCTACCTGGCAATTGTTTAACCCACCCACCTTAAGTGTTCTGGCGCGGGGACAGACCGGAGGACATTGACCCGAACCGATCAAGCAAGCACCATGGTCAGTCGGTATCGGTAAGCACTGACATCTTCTACAGCACTTTACAGAGTACATAGGCATGTCACTGACTGTCCTCCGAGGAGCGTACAATCTAATATCTGCTATATGTATAGTAAGTAGGACATTTTTTTTTTATTAGGAGAGGGGGCTTCATTCAAAGTTTCGTGTTGATGTCCACTGCCGGTGAATTACTAACTGCTGCTAAGTTCATGTACTTCTGGCCCTGCTCATGACCCATGATTAGTGCACAGACTTTCCAGTGCACGGACAAGCCAATTTTTTGCCGCGGCGTGCTATGCGGTAGATCTAGCACTTGCATAGTACCTGCAAAAAAAGAAAAATCTTAGAGCCACCCCCTGTTTACAATCCACTGCCTTGTCTTCACAGTGCACCGCTTGCCTCCTAGCTCACTCACCCTCTGTACTAGGTTCCAGCCAGGTAGTCTAGATTGCTCACTGCCACTGCAGACTGAACCATCCTTGCTTAGATTAATTTGCATTTGCTGCAGTCAGCTCCACACTTCAGTAAAAACATCTGATCTGCATGCTTGTTCAGGGTCTATGGCTAAATGTATTATGCTGGGCATACACTATTCGATTTTCCCTTATCAATCGAGCCGCTGATGGCTCGATTAATAATATCCGACAGGTCCGATGACCCGCCGGATCGATTCCCCGCTCGATCCCCGCGGGCGGACAATAGCGAGGAATCGAGCGGAAGATAAGGAAGCGCCCACGGGGACACGGCGGGAGTCGATCCAGCGGCTAATCGAGCCGCCGGGTCGACCCGTGTATGCCCAGCATTAGGGGCAGAGAATCAGCAGGACAGCCAGGCAATGTGCATTGTTTAAACAGAAATAAATATGTCAGCCTCCATATCCCTCTCACCTCAGGTGTGTTTTCAGGTATAAAAGACAAAGCCTGTCATGTCATGCCCTGTCTTGATGCAGGATTGGGGTTAAGTTTTGCTTTTGTTCAGTAACCTGTATAATGCAGATGTTACATCTATGCATCAAGAAATATTTCTGGGCCTCAGGGAAGGTTGCTATAGACTGTATTGGTAAATGTATGCACTGTGTAACCACACCCAATTTAGTTATGGTCACACCCACTTTTAGCTGCCAGTTAGGGGCCCACAATTGATATTTTGCACAGGGGCCCACTGCTGGCTGTGTCCGCCACTGCTCATGACCCTTGTGGTCGCAGGGGCAGCCCGGGAGGGGCCTGTGAGCTGTGGTGGTGGTCCTGTACATAATAATTGCAGAGTGGTAGAGCAATGGAGCGTTACACATACCTGCTCCCGGCGTGACACGTCTCCTCCACTTTCTGTTCAGTTTGCATGTGCCATGCAGCCAGCCAATCACCATGCAGCTTCAGTCCCTGAAGCAAACTGAACATTAAGTGGAGGAGACGTGCCTTGCGCCAGGAGCAGGTGTGTATAACGTTCCACTGTGCTGCCCGCTCTGCATTATGTTTAGACTGGGCCCCTCTAGTTCCTGTATCCACCCCCCGCCCCCCCCCCCCCCGGTGATGGAGGTGGGGGGGCCCGGTCGACAGACCTCTGTGGGAGTAGGGAGTGGCACTGTGCAGTTATGCCACTGAACCTCAACTTTACATCTTTGGAACTAACTTTATTCCCTTTTTAAGTGCACATCAGCCTGTCATCCAAACTATTTATATTACTGACCTAAACCAAAAAAACATTAACTCTAACTGCCCCCCCTCCCCACGCCTAACTCTAATCTTCCCCCTCAAATTGATTCCTAACCCTGACAGCACCCGCTGCAGCAAACTTGCCCATAATCTTGCCGTCTTCGTTGCTGTACATAAAAAGTTTCGGGTGCTGTGGAAATTTCGGCACCCGCTATTTGTAGCCACAGTGTGCATAGTGGGCAGCCCTGGTGCCTGCTATTCTATCAGTTGCTCAAATTTAACCAGCTATCTATGGGGAACCCACAATTCACTAGGGCCTCAGGCGCCAAAATTTCCAGGCACCTTCCCCTGTACAGCCCAATAAAAGGACAGCAGTCTATCTGAACAAGGTGAATGCTGCAGGTTGTGACTCTCTATCTGCCCTCAGTTGTGCTACTTGCTGACCACGTGTGTACAACCACCTTCAGCTGCATTCATTTTACAAATGGGCATTGTAAGATCCCCTGGTTTACTGCCCGCAAAACCCACAGTGGGAATTAAGCCTAATAATAATCATCAATGCCTGGAAGTCATTATTTACACTGCAAATAACACCTATTATAAAACAAGTTTAAAGTCTTTAGGTGCTGAATGAAATATTCTTGAGAAGCAATGCCAAACGCATGATGTCATTGTAAAGACCGATTTCTGTGTAAACCAGGTAGAACATTTCGGTGTACATTTTTGCTGCTATATTATGGTATTTACATAGCAGCAGATGAATTATTCTGACACGCCACTGCAGCCAAACATTTGTTTATTTTAGAGATCTCCATAAAATAAACTTGTTATATCTCATTAGTCATAATTATACAAGATTGCCAATTCAGATTTGCTTCAGGTCTGTTTAATCTAAATGCAGCCTGCTATTTTTCTGTATCTCTGGCATTGGCGTAAACTGACACCAACAGCCAAAAGCTCCCAATTGTAGTATTGGTATGCAATTATAATGAACTTGACTATTCTATAGACTAATATTTCCCTCTCACTGCTACATTATTATTGTTGTGATTAAAGCAGACCTCAAATCAGAAGGTCCTCTCTGCTGTAAAAGATACACAACAGCATAATATCCTTTAAACAAAAAACATTTCTTTGTTACATCTGATACAAATCATGCAATAAATCTGCGGTGTGTCTATTTCCAGCTTCCATGGAAGTAGACATATTGTTAACATCCTGCGCTTTCAAATGAGCTTATGTGCCATCTCTGCCATGAAAGTCATGTGACACAGGGGATAGGTCAAATTACAACTTGTGATTAGACACAAATGAGGGGGAATTAAACAGGCTAAACTCTCTAAATTCATACAGGGTGCATTTCTCTGTTTTTTTCTTCTGTCCTGTGCAAGAGTTCAGGTGCACTTTAACCAATTCCAGAATATACTGAAGATGAATGAAATAAAGAAGGTAGTGTAATTTCAGAATTCTGAATGTGGTGGGGAATGATTAGAAGCTGACAGAATTTCATTACAGCCCCTGCCCCCTTTGGGAAAGTCTATATAACTACAGAAGCTCCTTCTCTAAGTTTATGAATAGCTTTGAAAGTCAATCCCATGTGTTAGTCCAATCCACTGCATGAGGTTAATATAGTTAATTAAACGCACACAAAAATCCAAATGCCTTTTTTGTGGAAGGAACATTGACCAGTCCGAGAAACATGAGGCTAGTGTAACGATTGGTGTCAGCACGCAGAGAGAATCTGATTATTGGTGATATGCAGTATCACCAAGAATACAGATATATACCTGATTATTGATGATTTGCAGAATCACAGATAATACAGATATATTGCTAACCTCTGGACACCTGAAGTGTGTGAGTGTTTGGTGTAACAGTAGAAATTGGACCACCGGGGTAGCAGGTGGTCCAATATGTAGAGACAGACTCTACTGCAGTCAAGGACTCCAGGAGAAGGAGACCCTGACTGGTTTAGCAGCAGTGCCCCCTCTGAGAACCAGAGGGCCCCTGCAGGGAGGCTGAGCACCCAAGGGGTGGGTGAAAGCCAGAAAGGTCGGGCAGGCCGGGTCAGCAACACACTGACAGATAAAGTACACAAACGGTAAGCTGATTCGGTATCCAAGGCAAGCCGGGTTTGGCAACGGAATATCAGAAGTGCAAGGTACCGAATCAGAGATCAGAGGAGTGGTCAGGAAAGCAATACGTCATAACAGATATCAAACAATGCCTAGTCTGGGTGTGAGGTCCGTGGTCTCTACACCCTGGAACTAGTCTGATGTATAACAGAATGATAACACAAGTTCCCTGGTCTGGGGTGTGAGGTTTGTGGTCTCTACACCCTGGAACTGGTCTGAGGAATAACACAGATGATACACAGTATTCCTAGTCTGGGGTGTGAGGTCCGTGGTCTCTACACCCTGGAACTGGTCTAAGGAATAACACAGATGATACACAGTATTCCTAGTCTGGGGTGTGAGGTCCGTGGTCTCTACACCCTGGAACTGGTCTAATGAATAACAGATGATACACAGTATTCCTAGTCTGGGGTGTGAGGTCCGTGGTCTCTACACCCTGGAACTGGTCTAAGGAATAACACAGATGATACACAGTATTCCTAGTCTGGGGTGTGAGGTCCGTGGTCTCTACACCCTGGAACTGGTCTAATGAATAACACAGATGATACACAGTAAACTGGCTAAGTGTGGAATCCCAGGTCCTCCTGGTTCCACCACACTGAAAGATCTGACTAGGTCTGAGTGCTAACACATAGGTATTCGCAACGCCAGACAACCAGCAACTGAACAGCAAGAGATATATATAGTGGAGCGCTCTCCAGCACCACCCAGCTCCCATCAACCAATCAACCACTGAGCTGGGATCAGCTGACCGCCTCGATCAGCTTATCCTTCTTCTATTGGCATAAAGAGCCTGTCTTGCGGCGCGCGCGTAGCTCTCCATCTGTGTGCACTACTGGGTCCAGCCAAACCAGACGCATCTTGCTGCGGGGAAACCGCCGCTCTGTGCGCGGACACCGCCGCCTCACTGTCAGAAGGCGCGGCGGTTTCTCCGCAATCCGTCACAGCTAGTGCATCTAATAAAGCTTTACAACAAGCCTCCCCACCCACACACACACACACACATACCCTTTAATTATCAGACTAAATGTTTAAAAACCATAATGCTGAATAATAGGACACAGCCCACAGAGAAAATGTAATAATTGCTCACATGTAAATGTTAGTATAACCAACAGACTGCATGTTGATGTCTATACTCTTCTGAATCCAGCCACCACCTGTATCATAAGCAAGTGAAGGCACATGCAAATGCACTGAACATTTTCAATTTGCATTGCGAGCCCTAGTTTAGGATCATTGTATGCATATTGTTTAAAGTACTGTATATCACCGTCTGCAATGCCCAAGGTTTTATATTATTCCTTTTAGCATCACTTGGCTGGATAGGTTTTCAATCCTGACTTCATGAACTAATTTCAGACACTGCATGGCTGGACTGAACAGTAGCCTATGTGCTGTCCAAACTCCTCCTATAGTATGAAGTAGTCCTTGAGCAGCTCGATGGGCAGACCAGGCAGTCTTTTCCAGTGACCAGAGAGCTGACCCTTTCCACCTTCTCCACACAGGAAGGAGCAGAAGGAGGAAGTGGGAGTGGTCAGGGGTAACTGTGCAGAGGAAGAAACTCTCACTATTTACAGCTGTGAACTTTGCGCATGGATCTCTGGATCATGTGACTGACTTTTCCAAAGGGTATTTCTCTGGAACTGTTGCTTCAAATAAGAAATGGCATTAGCTTTTATTCCTCGTTACGGACATTGAAAAATCTACATAGGTGAAACCAGGACTTTTTTTTTAAAATTTTGCATTAATAATTTGATAAAAAATCCAAAATTAAATTATTGCATATTAAAATCTAATACAATTATTCTTCCTTTTTCTAAGGTACTTTTTTGTACAGTAAAATTGTACCTTTCATTACATTTTTAAAAATGTAATCAGCTTTGCAAGGAACTAGCTTTCTGTATCCATGGTTACAGACAAAATAAATCGTTGACAGTGTGCCATAACGCAGGAATTTCTTAGTCACAGTACATGGTCATCAAAATCACAATGAAAGCTGTATGTGGGTGATGTGTTAAAGATATACACATACATACACACTGTATATACATGTATACACACACACACACACACACACACACACACACACACACACACATTTTGGTTCACAAATGCGAACTTGCGAAAAAGTTCGCGAACCGGCGAATCAACGCGAACCACAATAGACTTCAATAGGCAGGCGAACTTTCAAAACTATAAACACTAATTCTGGCCACAAAAGTGATGGAAAAGATGTGTCAAGGGGTCTAACACCTGGAGGGGGGCATGGCAGAGTGGGATACACACCAAAAGTCCTGGGAAAAAATCCGGATTTGACACACAGCAGGGTTATAATCCCTAAAGGGCAGAAATCACATTGCATTCCTAAATTGGAGGCCTAAAGTGATTGAAAACATCTTGCGTGTGTAGACATGGATCAGGTAGTGTAAGTAGTGTACTGCTTCACACTGACAGACCAAACTCAATGTGTAACGCACCGCAAACAGATGGTAGTGCTGGTGCGCACGTTGGCGAGAGTGCAGGTGATGGCAGCTTTCCACCCCATATGGTCGGGCTGAGGTAGCTCAATGACAGAACAACAGTGACTGAGTGTCCAGCTGATTGAATTTGGTCTGTCCACAATGAAGCAACGACCTTATTTTCTTGGGTGTGCCCCCCAACACACTCATATAGGTCAATGCTTCATTGTGATATGCAAGCCCCTTCACTGCGGCAAGGTAACGATCACAAAGGAGAATTGACACATATACATGCCTTTTGTTTTGTTGTTGCAGCTGCAGTGCAGCCAGAAAAATTAGGCAGGCATGTACAAGCACCAGAAAAATTATTATAGCGGCCGCTGCTATAACCTGGAGTCCTGGACCCTGTTGGTGATGGCGGAGAAGGCAGTCAAGGGGTCTGCAGGCAGAGATGCTGTGTGGGGGACTGACCTAGTCTTCTGGCAGGCCTGACTGTGCTTTGCAGACCAGGCATCCGTGGTCAGATGGACCCTTGACCCAACGCTGTGTGCCAGAGATGACACCACTTGCCTTTCAACATCACGGTACAGTTTGGGTATCGCCTTTTTTTTATAGAAATAATTGCGGCCTGGTATCTTCCACTGTGGTGTGTGGCTTTGGTTTTGTGTGCTGTTTTTCCTCAGGTGATCATCCCATTGCAGTTTGTGCTTTTTCATCATGTGCTTTCGTAAGGTATTTGTCCCTACGCGGGTCTTGGTCTTTCCACGGCTCAATTTTCGGTGGCAGAGAGTACAGATGGCATTGCTCTCATCTGAGGCAGACACACAAAAAATTTCCACACCACTGAGCTCTGGGATGATGGCACTTTGGTGATGGCTGCCGGAGTGTTAAGTGGGGTGCCAGAATCAGAGCAGGAGGCGGAAGATGAGAAAGATGAGGTGTTCTGTGTTAAATAGTCAACTACGTCCTGACAATATTGAGGGTTGATGGCACGTACCTTCTTCTGAACACTGTACTTTGGTCGAGGGCCGCACAAAATCACGACAGCACGACCTCGAAAAGACCTGATGGGCGGCCTGCCTCTGGCTCTGCCTCTGCCTGTTGTTTTGTCCATATTGGGGGGGATGAAGTGAAAGGTATGCACTGACTTGACTAATACAATTTGCAGTCACACAGATGCAGTGAAAGGTACACACTGACTGCTATATAAAACAGCGCGTGGTTACACAGGTGCAGTGAAAAGGTTGCAGTGACTGCTGGTATAACAATGTGCAGTCACACAGGTGCAGTGAAAATGGACGCACTGACTGCTGGTATATAAAACAGCTTGCAGTCACACAGATGCAGTGAAAGGTATGCAGTGACTGCTATACAAAAGAGCGTGCGGTCACACAGGTGCAGTGAAAATGGATGCACTGACCGCTGGTATATAAAACAGTGTGCAGTCGCACAGTTGCAGTGAACAAGTATGCAGTGATTGGTATATAAAACTGCGTGCTGTCACACAGGTGCAGTGAAAGGTATACAGTGACTGGTATTACAGTACAATGTGCAGCTGTCACACACACAGGTGCAGTAAAAAGGTAGAGCCTTTACGTACCTCTCGCGATCCCCTCATTTCAGTGCTGTGTCCCTTGTTCAAATCTCCCGCCATGGAACTCTGCATGCATGCGCACTATTGAGCTGTCAGTCTTTGGGAGCACTGGGCTCCAGAAGACTTCTGAAACATCCCACAGCAGAAGTGAGCAGTCTCCAACCCATCGGTCGGAGACTGCTAACAGGGGACACAACACTGGAAGGAGGGGACCGTAGGAGGAACGGCAAGGCTATATAGGACCCAAAGATTTTCCCCTCCTTAGGTAAGCAACTTTTTTTTTTATTGTAAATAGACCTCAGGTTTACAATACCTGTTGCCTGGCAGTCCTCCTGATCTCTTTGGCTGGAATAGTGTTTGAATCATATACCTGAAACAAGCATGCTGCTAATCCAGTCAGAAACACTGGATCTGCATGCTTGTTCAGGATCTATAGCTAAAGCTATTAGAGGTAGAAGATCAGCAGGACAGCCAGGCAACTGGTATTTAAAATGAAATAAATATGGCCTTCATATCACACTCATTTCAGGATCCCTTTAAAATTTTTGAATTTTTTGTTCAGGATTTTGCCAAAACCTTCTGATCCGTTTTTTTATTAAAATTTGAAACCATTGATTGATTTCACTTGACTGAAAAAAAAGTTTTTTCTATCCAATCAATTGTAGATAATTGATTTGGTTGAATCGTGTATGACCACTTGTAGAGACATTCAGATGAACTCTGAAGCACTGCAGGAAATGTAGCAGCACTATACAGTATATGCACAATAATAATTATATTCATGTATGACTTTCTATTAAACAGGACAGGGCATTTCATGCAAAAGTGTTGCTTCTATCAAAGAGGGGGAGGTGAAAGGGTTTGCTGTCGGTGTGAAGACTTCTATTAGATGGGTTCTTTCACAAGCTCGGTGGTCTTGGAAAACATGCCAGACCTAATGCAAGCCCCTAAAAGTGATAAACAGAACATGGAGGATTTCTCTGTTTATATATTTTCACTTCTATTTTTAAATACGTTGCCATAAAGTCCCATGTGATATGTGGGAGTAATGTTTAGCAGTGGTAGCATACATATAAATGACCTTACATGAATCAATGCATTCTATCGCTGACACTTTGTGAATCAATGCATTCTCTGTCCCTAGAAATAGCTACCTTCACAGCACATATGCCAGAAACAGGAACACAAATGAGCCATGTGCTAAATGTGCCACAAACATTGACATATTTTTGCACCATTTCCAAAACCATTCTTTTGAAGCCAAGTTCGCAAACACACAGTAGCACATAATATCCAGTCCTCTGCTGACATGAATTTTCCCTCTGATCTCTTTGGCATCAGCCTATTATTCCCTTAAAAGTTGAGCGTTGGGGGTATGAGGCAGAAGCAGTGCCTACTTCTAGCATCCAATTATGCCAAAGGATAAAAAAAATGAATTTGTTACCTCACTGCGCCCCCCCCCCCCCCCCCCCCCAGGTATAACATGTTAATAAAACACAATGCAAAAGTTTATTCTGTAATGAGGCAGACTGTATCAGACCTAACTGATGGCAGGCTTGGCAGCATACTTTAAAGGGAACATGAGGTGAGAGGGATATGGGGGATGACATGTTTATTTCTTTTTAAATAATGCACATTTGCCTGACTGTCCTGCTGATCTTCTGCCTCTAATACTTTAAGCCAGTGTTTCTAAAGCTTTTTAGCCCACGTACCCCTTTGTGAGTCATCCCTATGCAAATGTACCCCCTATAGAAAAAAGCGTGCCGCGGTGAAAAAGTGGGCGTGGCAATTGCATGATGTGGGTTAGGCCAAATACTAGGGAAATACAGGTAGTCCCTGGTTAACAAATGAGATAAGGACCGTGTCAGTGGCGTAGTTAAGGAGCTGTGGGCCCAATGCAAGTTTTACAATGGGGCCCCCCAAGCACTCTATACATAGCAATTGATACGGCGCACCAAAACCTGCCAATGGCAACTACAGTGTCTGAGGTGCAAGAAGGATATGGGGAGCAGTTTGTTAATGATTACCACTATTCAAAGTATCTATAGAAGTCATTATTATGAGCACAGGACCAACAGAGAGCTAATACTAAAGTTGAGGGAGGGCCCTTCGGGATGCGGTGGCTACCTCTGCAACCCCTATTGCTACGCCCCTGGACCATGTCCATTTTTAACCCCCAATCCATTCTCTTTTGTCCCCCTCTGTTCTCCCCATGCCTCTTTTGTCCCCCTCAAAGTCCCCGTGTCACCTCTTGACCACCTGTCCTAGCTAGGTATAGGTACCCCCCATATAGGTATCCAGGTATAGGTTCCCCAGAATAGGTAGCAAGGCATAGGTGTTCCCAGTATCGGTATCCAGCCATAGGTGCCCACAGTATAGGTTAGCAAGGTACAGGTGGTGTCCCAGTGTAGGTTGCAAGCTATAGATGCTTCAGAATAGGTAGCCAGGTACAGGTGGTGCCCCAGAATAGATTAGCCAGGTACAGGTGGTGCCCCAGAATAGATTAGCCAGGTGCAGGTGGTGCCCCAGAATAGTCAGGTGCAGTTGGTGCCCCAGAATAGATTAGCCAGGTGCAGGTGGTACCCCAGAATAGATTAGGCAGGTGAAGATGGTGCCCCAGTGTAGTTAGCGAGCCTATAGGTGCTGCAGTATATATAACCAGGTAGTGCCCCGTTCCCGCGCAGACTCCTCTTGCTGGGCTCTCGTCCTCTCGCTGCGTCTTCCCCCTATGGTTACTTCTGGCAGCAACTCTGACGTCATGAGAGGCTGCCGGGTAAACATGGCGACAGGACGCGAGGCGGCGACAGGAGGAGAGCCTAGACAGGAGGAGAGCCCGATGACATGAGTCCATGTGGGAACGGGGCTAAGTAAGTTGCTGCACCCGTGCCTCCGTGGGGGTGAGATCTATCATTTTGTCTGCGGCCCCTGGGAGACCCTCTGACAGCTGTCGATGTATCCCCAGGTGTCCGCGAACCCCAGGTTAAGAACCACTGCTTTAAAAGGGATTCAGTAGGGGCTTACTGTGGATAAAAAAATGCCACTTACCTGGGGCTTCTATCAGCTCCCTGTAGCAGTAATGTCCCACGCCGTCCTCCTCCGATCGGCCTTTCCCCGCCGCCGGCCCCGGTCTAGCGAAGCACGCAGTCCAACTGCGGCTGCGCGGCCTGCCCGCGTCATCAGAACCTTACTGCGCAGGCACAGTACAAGAAACATTCGTACTGCGCCTGCGCAATAAGCTTCCGATGACGCGAACGGCAACGCGCATTATTTGGCTATGACAGACGAATAATGCCCGATGCCGGCGGCGGGGAACGGGTGATCGGAGGAGGAAGGCATGGGACATAACAGCTACAGGGGGCTGATAGAAGCCCCAGGTGAGTGGCGGTTTTTATCCACAGGAAGCCCCTACAGAACCCCTTTAAGCCATAGACCCTGAACAAGTATGCAGATCAGATGTCTATGACAAAATCTGACAAGTCTAGCTGCATGCTTGTTTCAGGTGTGTGATTTATAACCTACTGACCAGAAAGATCAGCATGACTGACAGGCAACTGGTATTGGTTAAAAGGAAATAAATATGGTTCTAAAGGTCTCACACCTTGGGTTCCTTTTAAAGTGGACCTGAACTCAGAACTTCCTCTCTGCTCTAAAAGATAAGCAACGGCATAATAACCTTTAAAGAAGAACATTTCTTTGTTATGCTGGGAATACACAATTATATTTTTCAGATTTACTGTCTGATCGATTTTCCAATCATTTTTCATTCACTTCTATGAGAAATCGATCAGAATAATGATCAAAAATCAGATCGGACCTGTTGGAAATTATCTATTGAACGATAATCTATTTATTTGCCAAAAAATCTCATGGTGTATTCCCAGCATTACAGCAAATACAAATCATGCAATAAATCTGCAATGTGTCTACTTCCTGTCTTCATGTAAGCAGACAAAGGGTTCGCATCCTGTGTTTACAAATTAGCTGCTCTGCCAAGGCAGCTAGCTGAGACAGCGGACAGATCAAATTACTCTTGTGATTAGTAACAGGTGAGAGGTAGTTAGACAGGCTAGACTCTCTAATTAAATACAGGGTGTATTGCTCTATGTTTTCCTTCTGTCCTGTGAAAGATTTCAGGTCCACTTTAAGACGAGAATGTTGTGGAGATCACTCCTCTACAAAAATAGCCTCTCCTCCTTAGACCCTTATTGACTGCAGGGGGTCACAAGCTGTGTGTTGCTTATTTGTATTCCCATTACAATGAATGCTGAAGTATGGGCTACTCTGGTTACATAGTGTTACTCATACTGATGTAACATTACACTAATAGACCAAGACAAACATAGGATGTATGCTTTTGTTGCCTACTAAACTGCTTGCTGAACATAACCAGCAATGCTTTCATTTTCTTTTTCATAGCAGATTATATCTACATGATGATGCCTGTGCAAAACACAGAATATTGTACTGCAGGGCTGACCAGGGATTTGCTCACACTTGAATGTCCTGAACAGAAACTATTATACAATTTTGCTATTTAGCAAGTTTCTTGAAACCACCCCACCTCTGTTACTATGATCCTAATATTAGAATTCTAGGAATGTAAACCTCAAACAGAGAGAATGCAAATATTTATGGAATGTGTAGCACACTTTCAGAGCCCTTGAAATAAAAGAAAGCCAGAAAGCTGTTATAGTATAAGCTTACAATGGATACCCTACTAGCCAGTAGTAGTTTGGATTGCCTCTTGATTTTGGCAAGAAATAAGACTTGTGGAGTAGATTTGTTGGTTAACTGACTCACATAGCATATTATACACATTGTATTAGCTAGACTAGAAATACAGCCTGGGATTGCATTCTTTGTGAATTTGCAAATCTGTGAATAAAGTTAGTTTTTTTTTCTCAGAGCATTGTAACTATATATGGGTTGTCTGCACAAGGAGGTTGTGAACTGGGCAGCGTGAGACAGAAGGGAGTAACGACTGTCTGAACAATGCCCCTGGCTAACAGAATCCAACACCACACAAAGAGATCAATAACCATGCTGGACTAATTGTTCTGTGTTGCAGCAGAAGCACAACATTGAGTGACAGTAAAACAAAGTGCTACTTACATTAAGATTTTCTGTACTTGTGTAGAAGCTCAAAATATTAAAATGAAAATGAATCCTGTGGTAAAAGAAGTCCAAAATGAATGGATGGGTTTCTGAGCATCCGTGGAACCCACTGCCCTAATCCCATAGGGGCTGGCCAAAGGACACTGCTACACATTTACATGTCAAAGGAAGCCTTCCCTATGCTCTTATTGTGTGCATGGATGGTTTCCCAAGCAGCAGGCTAGTGGTAGGCACTATTATTATTTGCAGATAACCTGTGATTTCATTTCTGACAGGAACACAAGCAAGGGACAATAAAACGCCCTGTTCTGTACCACCTTATTTCCAAATAAAGGACCGAGTGCCATTTATGAAATAGCCAACTTCTGGAATAATGAATGCTTCAGAAACATACTTGGTCCAGTAAACAAGAAACAGCACTAAAAGTGGCCACACAATAAAATTAAAAATTGATTTCATGTCAATTTCAGAACAAATTTTTTTTTTTTATTGGAGCAAGAAATCTGATTGAATTTCCCATTTTTTTAATTTAATTCTGTTTTCTAGAAATTGTATTTGATAGATTAACAAGTCTTCATTTAAAGACCCAAGCAATAATAATAGTTGGGGAAAATTAAACACGGGTGTGTGATGCTTTCTAGATAGATTTTTCAAATGTTACAATCAATCTAAAGAAAAATGATTGTAATTCTCAAATTGAAAAAAATAAATAAATAAATATATAGTGTGGCCACCTTAAAACTTTGTACATTACTATGCCTTGAAAAGGGCCACACTCCTCTAGATTTCATGTATGGGTAGCATGGTGGCATGGTTAGCCACAGAGCACAATACACAGCCAGGACGTTAATCACATGGCGTTTGCATGTTCTCCCAAGGTTTAAATTGGATTTCTCTGAGCACTTTATGAATATTAACTTGAGTGTTCATTTATTCAATTGCCAATATTTTTGTCTGTCACATTAGAGCTGGTCATACACTATAGATTTCCACCCAATGTTCCAAAACGATTGATTCCTTTCTGAAAAGAATCGAGTCAGAAGGAATTGATTTCTACCATATACTGCACATCAATTTACAATAGATTTCAGCAGGGCATCTATTCTAAAATCGACCAAACTGCAGAGTTGCAATATTCGATGCAGTGCAAAGCTATTGGCCATCAATCTGCCAATGCGCTTGCCCTTTAAATTGTTCATCTTGTCCAATTAATACTTATGATCCATTTTTTATATCGATTTTGACTTAAAAACGATCTGATATTTTGGGAAATTGGATTACCAGTAGATGAATCGATTCTCGATTTAGAAAGTCGATGAGTGCATGGGCACCTTAAGTTATCTAAAACTAATGGTGGCCATACATGGTACAATTTTTTCATACAATCTTACCATTTCTATGTAGTATAAGGGTAAATTAAGTGAATATACTGAAAGGATAATTTAGGCAGTTCCCTTATATTACATAGAAATGGGAAGATAGTATGAAAAAATTGTACCATGTATGGCCACCATAACACATACTTTCACAAACACATGCAGCCATAACATAGCACCATAAAATGCTCAAAACTGCCACTGTGAAGCGGGATTACCTTATGATTCAGTCACATCTGTGGTGTCAAGTTTCACACAAAACCAGCTTACTGACACAGGGTGCCGGCATCCACAGCACGCTGGGGACAGCTGGATGCCTTTTTAAGCCATGCTGATTTTAACATTTTAAAAGCAGAGTGTGCTTAATTTAAAACACAGTCCAAATGGCAACCAATTACAAATCTGTTTTATGCTGGGAATACATGGTGCGTTTTTGCGGCTCGATTCTGCCGCCCGATTCTTTTATCTTCCATTCGTTTTTCTTATCTTTTCCCATTGTTCCCTATCCAAAATCGAGCACGGAATCAATCAGGCGGGAGATCGGACATGTCGGAAATTATCAATCGAGCCATCTAAATGGCTCAAAAACGTACAGTGTATTCCCAGCATTAGCAGTTTATTGTTGTTAGATCTAGAATTCTAGATCAAGACAGACCATTATCCATTAGCCTTGGATTGCTGCAAAGAACAGGATCTCGGTTAATCGTGAGTTGAGGTTTACATGGTGCCATATTTAAAGGCAATGGTCAAAGAGAAAGGATACAATTTATTATTATTATTATTTAGTATTTATATAGCGCCGACATATTACGCAGCGCTGTACAGTGTATATATATATATATATATATATATATATATATCTTGTCACTAACTGTCCCTCAAAGGAGCTCACAATCTAATCCCCTACCATTGCCACATGTCTATATTATGTAGTGTAAGGGCCAATTTTAGGGAGAGCCAATTAACGTATCCGTATGTTTTTGGAATGTGGGAGGAAACCGGAGTGCCCGGAGGAAACCCACGCAGACACGGAGAGAACATACAAACTCTTTGCAGATAGTGCCCTGTCTGGGATACGAACCAGGGACCCAGCGCTGCAAGGCGAGAGAGCTAACCACTACGCCACCGTGCAGCCCAATTTATCACCACTTTCTTTTATATTATGATCCTGCCTTTTCTCTTCCTTTCCACAAAATTGTTAAAGCACACTTAACCACTTTGCATTCCCAGGTTTTTCTCCTTTAAAGCAGACCCAAATTAAAAATACAAGATTTCAGAAATAAAATCTAATTTCTAAATTATAAAAAAATGGCAGCCTTTTTTCAGCTGCAAGATGACAAATATAAAATATTTTACATTTATTGGAGGAACCCCTTCCTTTCATATTTCTGGGACAGAATCCGGCAGACTGGTGGAGGAGATAAAAAACAAAAACAAAACACAGGCTGCTACTGATGATGTCACAGGGGAGGTGATCTCAGTTTGTGTGAGATTTCAAATAGACGACGCCCCTGTGAGCAAGGGTAGCTGATGACAAATACACCCATGATCTAAAACCTCCTACTAAGCTCAGAAGTAATGGCTGCCAGCCTGCCACCTGTATAACCCTAGTTATGAAAAGAGAACGGTAAAAAGCATGCACTGAAATGCTCATAGGCTTGAAGGAGTGTTTATTTATCTTTGTATGTGTCAGAGTGGTGCAACTAAATATTTTGAATTAAAAAAAAAATGTTTGGTTACTTTGCAAATTGCACTGCAATATAGTGAATAGCCCTCATTGTGCACCGCTCAGCCCCTGATTCGGATCTGGGCCAGGGCACAATCTGCATGAAGTTTTCATGTTCTAAACTGTTGTCTGTGTGGGTTTCCTTGGGAACTCCAGTTTTCACTTCGTCCCCCCAAAAAAACACATAGAGAAGTTAATCTGCTTGCCCCAAAATTGGCCTTAGACTATTATGGACATTTAACTATGGTAGAGATTACATTATGAGCTCCATTGAGGGACAGTTAGTGACAAGACTGCAGAAAATGTCAGCGCTATATAAACACAAAATGTAAATAAATAATAAATGTTGTTGAAACAAGGTAGGCATCCTCTAATGCAGTGGTTCTCCTTTGTGCTTCCACAGACCACTGGTGAATCGACATTGAAGACGTGACATGCGTTTCTTTTTTCTTATGAGGAGTTTTTTTTGTGGGAATATGAACGTTATCAGTGCCAACAAATATATGCTATGCTTAAAAAGTACTTATAAAAAAATGTAATTAAATATTGGCTCTGTTCTGTTTTTTTTTTTATTTAAATATATAGGAATTTGCGATTTCTACATAGAAGTAGATGCTTTCGGTCCTTGGCATTTGAGACTTTACCAGTCCATGCATCATAGATCATTATGCAGGCAAATGCCAGTCTGAATAAACTAGTCACGAGTCATGAGACTGTCATCGCACTGAGCACCAAACAAGAATCATGTCGCTAGTATCCAGAATAGATACATTTTACTTACAGATGTACATCTGAAAAGTAATAAACCTCAATATCTGTATTACCTGCAAGGGATAACTTTACCATAACTTCATAAGATTGTTCCTTGGAAACCATGGTAATCCTCATTCATTTTACCAAAATAACTGGCAGTCTGGATTTATATCAATACCTAAGGAGGCAGAATATTATGCCGTTGGACAATTCTGCTGGAATATAATTTACAGCATTGGAGAAAACGGTCTTGCATTTTCAGCTGCTACAGGTTAAACCACACATGCTTTGCCTGCCTTTGTCAAGATGGGAAGATTTATTGATGGCTGCCTGTTTTCTTCAGCTGGCTCCTTGGAACCAGCATCTCTCTGCCAAGAATGCAGTAACAGTGTAGCAGAGGGTGAGCACTGAACAACAGACACCTCCAGTGAGAGAATGCACAGCAATGTTGCCTTGCCAAGCAAGGTTTATTTGAGATTGCTGGCATTTAATGACAATACAAGTCAAAAAGACATCTCTGTGAAGAGCAAAAAGCCATATAGGTTTGTGATTATTTTTAATCAGGCGAGTCACTTCCATTAGTTCACCTTCAGGTTTACTCAGCCTTTCCGTCGCCTGCAGCTGCGATCTGAGAGTACAGTGACAGATGCGGGAATGCAGACCAGGGCATAGCGCAGGCTTCACAGGAAGAAAAATCTCTGCTGCTTCCTGTGCTATGCATAAACAGGAGGAGGGACTATTTCATCCAGAAGAGAGATTTGGGGCACCCCACTTAATATTCGGGGCATGGGTCCTGAACAAAATGCTCTGGCAAAACCTCTGTGCATCCTATAGATAAAATTGCCGGATACTTTCCACCTAACCTCGAAAAAAAATCCATCAAGATATTGTTGCAGAACCATAGTAGATGGTTGCTAATGCCTAGTGTAAAAAAAAAAAATAGCACAACGCTATTATTGTGGAAAAGGTGTAAAGAGATAGGTGTCCTAAAGAAATGAGACAATTTCATTTAAAACAGCCAATGACATACAACTGAAAAAAGGAGTACATGGCGTCTCCGCGCCAGTCAGTTCGGCGCGGGGAGAGCAGAATGACAGCTCTCTCTGCCGCTGCTAAATTTGGGGGTGGCGTTAAGAAACATTTCATGAATCTGATCCAGTATTTTAGGAGAATGCAGGCTGAGATGAATTTTGTGCCATAAAGTTCCATCACCAGGGCTAAATTCATGGCAAAAATCCTTAGCAGCAGTGTCCTTTCACTGGACCAAATAACGTGGCTTCGGGATCTCCTATGTGAGGCTAGGCAGGAGACAGCCATAATGACAATGCAATTTCAGTCCAGCTTGACATGTAGGACACTTGCAGGTGAGGATGTTGAAGCTGCAAGACAAAGGCGAGTTGGAGGGTATAGTATGTTTATTTTTAATCATAACGGTACCACACAAAAAAAACCCCAATAATTTGTGGGGCACACTGCCCATTCATATTTTGGGGGCACACTGCCCATTTATGTTTTTTGGGGCACACTACCCAATTATATTTTGGGGGGCACATTGCCTTATGTTTTTGGGGGATAGGCTGCCAAATTATGCTGTTAAAGGAATACTATCGATTCACATATTTTTTTTCAATTGACACAGGAATTGTTTGGTAAGTGCTGCTAAGTACTGGTGTATACATTTTAGTAGCAACTTCTTTGTTTACTGTTATCAAAATACATTCAAACTTTACTGACGCCAAAACTGATGGCTGACAGCCATGAGGAGAGGGGAAATTCCCCTCACACTTCTTCAGTGAACTCTATGTGTAGTTCTGTGTGTGACAGCGAAGAGAGCTCCCAACAGCTGCAGCTCCTGTGTCCTGTGTTTCTGACTGACCTGTCTGAAGAGAGCAGAGGAAATGTAACGAATTGTCACAGCTTTTTCATACTGTTTTTGCTTTCAAAGTTTGATATGTTTGATATTTGCTTTCTGTAGTCTGATATGCAACTCTGGCTGTGCATTGAAGCAGACACCCCTTCTGCAATTGATTTGTCCCAATATAGCTAAATCCTACCCTCAATAAATTACAGCTTTTGCCTCTGATATTTAACATGAAAAGTAGGAAAATGTTTACACAGCTACTTAGACATTATTTGCACACTGTCATTTTAGAACACTTGGGTATCGATAGTATTCCTTTAAGGCAGAGTATTCTACCTAGTGTTTTATGCTAGGTACACACCATACAATTTTCTGTTAGATTTTCTCTTAGATTTAACTGCCAGATATATTTACCTACAACATGGAAAAAAAGCTATCTGGCAGTTAAATCTGAGAGAAAATCTAACAGAAAATTGTATGGTGTGTACCTAGCATTAGTTTGGGGCATATGCTGCTAGTTATTTTTCCTGAAAGGATACACTGACTAATTAGGTTTTTAGACAGGGGCGGCGCCAGGGGGGTGCTTGAGCACCCACTAGAATTGTCCAAGCACCCCCAAAGCACCCCCTGGAGTGAACTGACTTCAGGCGTCTAAAAGACGCCAAGTCAGTTCACACAGCGGCTGCACGGAGCAGCAGGCAGGGCTACGGTAAGATGGCCGCCCGAAGCCCTGTTCTGCAGACTTCGGGCGGCCATTTTCCCGTAGCTTTGCTCTCAGCATGCAAGCAGGAAGTCTCGTCGTGACGTCGGAAAGGAAGAGGATCGTGGGCGGGCGCGCGGGCGCTGCGCGCCACAAGGAGGTCGTGCCAGTGGTCGGGAAAGAAGGTCTTCTGGCTGTAGGTGAGTAAATGGGTTTTTCCTTTTCTTTTTCAGGTGGTGCTGATTGTGCATATTGGGGTCATATCTGCTACGGATTGTGCATATTGGGGTCATATCTGCTACGGATTGTGCATATTGGGGTCATATCTGCTACGGATTGTGCATATTGGGGTCATATCTGCCATGGATTGTGCATATTGGGGTCATATCTGCTACGGATTGTGCATATTGGGGTCATATCTGCTACGGATTGTGCATATTGGGGTCATTTCTGCTACCGATTGTTCATATTGGGGTCATATCTGCTACCGATTGTGCATATTGGGGTCATATCTGCTACCGATTGTGCATATTGGGGTCATTTCTGCTACCGATTGTGCATATTGGGGTCATTTCTGCTATCGATTGTGCATATTGGGGTCATATCTGCTGCGGATTGTGCATATTGGGGTCATATCTGCTGCGGATTGTGCATATTGGGGTCATATCTGCTGCAGATTGTGCATATTGGGGTCATATCTGCTACCGATTGTGCATATTGGGGTCATTTCTGCTACCGATTGTGCATTTTGGGGTCATTTCTGCTACCGATTGTGCATTTTGGGGTCATTTCTGCTACCGATTGTGCATTTTGGGGTCATTTCTGCTACCGATTGTGCATATTGGGGTCATTTCTGCTACCGATTGTGCATATTGGGGTCATATCTGCTACCGATTGTGCATATTGGGGTCATATCTGCTACCGATTGTGCATATTGGGGCCAAATCTGCTACCTATTGTGCATATTGGGGTTATTGAACATGTTTTTTGTTCAAATCTGCTCACATTACGTGTATTTTCTTGAGAAAACCTGCACAATTATGTGAATTTTCTGGGGAAAGGGTCACCAATACTTGGGCCCTCTGTCTTTGCGTTGCACTTTTAAAGGGAACCCGAGGTGAGAATAATATTGAGGCTGCCATATTTATCTCCTTTTAAGTAATACCAGCTGCCGTGTTGGTCCTCTGCCTCTAATTCTTTCATCCATAGACCCTGAACAAGCATGCAGCAGGTCAGGGGTTTCTGACAATATTGTCAGAACTGACAAGATTAGCTGCATGCTTGTTTCTGGTGTAATTCAGTTCACTACTGCAGCCAAATAGATCAGCAGGGCTGCCAGGCAACTAGAATTGTTTAAAAGGAAATAAATATGGCAGCCACCATATCACTCTCACCCTGGGTTCACTTTAAATTACAGTTAGCCCCACCCTCATCCGGTCATGACCACGCCCATTTTTTCGCGCGCCGCAGGTTGTAGCCACACCCATTTTTTTGCCGCTTCGCGCGCTGCAGGTCGTCAACTCCCCCAGAAATTGGTCCAGCACCTGCTTAGCACCCCCTAAAAAAAAATCCTGGAGCCGACACTGTTTTTAGAGATATGTTGCCCAATTATATTGTTTTGGGAATATGCTGCCTTATGATGTTTTGGGGACATGCTGCCTAATTGTGTTGTATGGGGACATGCTGCCTATTTGTATTTTGAGATATATGCTTGCCTAATTACCATATGTTGTTTTGGGAAATATACTGCCTATTTAGATTGTTTGGGGGAATATGTTGCAGAATTAGATTGTTTAGTGGGACAAACTGCTTAATAATATTTGAGTGGATATGCTATTGTCTGCAGGATATGCCTACTATATTATCTAAAATTTGAGTTATTGTGTAAAATAGCACATGAACTATTTTATTATGTCTCTCATGGCTGAACAGTAGTTTTTTTTTTCTTTGAGACGAGGGATCTTTATCCAAATACGTGCTGGGGAGGAGAAGCGTTGCCACTCACTAACAGCTACCCCCTACTTGCCAAGTTCACATAAATTATTTGACCACACCCACAAACTAATGACCATGATGAACAATTGACCCTCCATGGGTGCCCAAGATCTTCTGAGATCCTAGCAATGCCGTTGTTGCCATATCTTAACTATATTACAGAAGGACACATTTCCATGATGTTTAACCTCTGATAAGATCCAGCAATTTTAATCCAGGGAATTACGATGGGAGGTCCAAGAGATGTGTGGGGATGGGAGGCCGAGGGGCATAAAAAAAAAATTGCAGTGGGGCCCACTCATCCCTGAATGTGTTTGAACTGCAATAGAGACTGGAGATAAAAGTTAATTCTAAGCCTTCATGCAGCAAGTTAGAATTATTCTGCAACGTTACTGATGCACTGTGAATGTAGCCTAAATGCCTTGTGTGTGGGGGCATACACGGAAAATGATGACCTGCATTTACCTTCTGGTTTTATAAAGCAATATCTATGCACATATAATGTAATTATTTCTGAGAACTGTGCAAATGGAATTCTCCTATTTTGGAAACTTGGTTCACATTATCAAGTACTTAATACAGCTCTGCCATGACAAAAGATTGGTTTAAACAATTCTACCATACTAAGGGACCAGAAGTCAGTTGACTTGGGAGACTGACAGCAATGAAACAAATAAGGTAGAGTTTGTAGATATTTATTTATTTCTATGCGTCACCTAGAAACTGAATAAAAGGATATTGTAAATAAGAGAAATTCCAATTCTAGCATATCTGATTGCTTCATAAAAGAAACTCATCTGACTAGTACTTCTAGTTATTGGATAGTTATACAATAGCTCTCAAGCTAGTATTGTGTTCTACAAGGATAAACAACTACTAGCAGAGCATTCCAATGCTTTTCTTGTCAGCCTTGTCCAAAATACTTAGGAGACAGCAATAACTTAAAGAGAATCTGTATTGTTAAAATCGCACAAAAGTAAACATACCAGTGTGTTAGGGGACATCTCCTATTCCCCTCTGTCACAATTTCACTGCTCCCCGCCGCATTAAAAGTGGTTAAAAACAGTTTTAAAAAGTTTGTTTATAAACAAACAAAATGGCTACCAAAACAGTAAGTAGGTTGATGTACAGCATGTCCACACATAGAAAATACATCCATACACAAGCAGGCTGTATACAGCCTTCCTTTTGAATCTCAAGAGATCATTTGTGTGTTTCTTTCCCCCCTGAGGGGGGAGTGCATAGCAGAACCACAACACTAAAGAACTTGGCAGCCTTCCAGACACAGGCTGACAAGTCTGACAGGGGAAAGATACATTGATTTATTACAGAGACTGTGATAGTACAAAGTGCTGCAGTAAGCCAGAACACATTAGAATAGCTTTTGGAACTTGTAGGATGATAAAAAACAGGATGCAATTTTTGTTACGGAGTCTCTTTAAATCAGCACCTCAGGTTCTATTTATTATAAGCCTCAGGGAACCAATTCACACATGCAAGTGCAAGAAAATTTGGAATGAAAGAAGTGCAGTGCCCAGAGCAACCAATCAGGTTTTAGCTGTCAAATGTACATCTAAGGATCCTGATTGGTTTGCATGTGCCCCCCATTTTAACCTATACCCAGTTATATATTCCTCCTATTACACATGCCCCTATCACCTGTATCCTCAACACGAGCGTAACCAGTAGCAAAAAAAACAAAAAAACATTGATGCCCCGATAGTCTGCTTCCTCCTTTTTCTCTCTCAGCATTCAGGCAGATGTCAGAGACAGACACGAATGACAGTGAAGCTGTCTGAGAGGATGACATACCTAATTCACGGACCCGCATCACTCAGCTGCACTGGTGCAGAACGCTCATCTTTCCTGAATGGTGTGCGCTACCTGCACTGAAGGTTTGTCTGGACCTGGTGATGTGGTTGTGTATGGATATTATTAGCAGCTACATCACCAGGTCAGGACAATCGTCGTTGTCCTGAGCTGAGCGCCCCGGGTCAGTGGATATGGTATGTTCACCTCCCAAATCAATACAGAGAGTCTCAGTGCTGCAACCCAAGTTATGCAGGACCAGGGAGTCAACCAGTTCACACCCGTATCCACTGGTGTAACTTCAGGACAAAAAAAAAGAAAGACTAGGTCTTGACCTGGATTTGGGCCTATTGGCCAATTAATTTTATACTTAAAGGGAAGGTCCAAGCAAAAAAAAAAAAAATGAGTTTCACTTACCTGGGGCTTCTACCAGCCCCATGCAGCCATCCTGTGCCCTCGTAGTCACTCACTGCTGCTCCAGTCCCCCGCTGGGAGCTTTCTGACCTCGGAGGTCAGGGCCGAATTGCGTACATTTTTACACATTCCCGCTAGTGCAGGAACATTAACGCATACATTTTTACGCGTTAGTGGTGCAACGCGTAAATATTTGTTCCTGCACTAGCTGGAATGCGTAAAAATGTATGCAATGTGGCCCTGACCTCCGAGGTCAGAAAACTGCTAGCGGGGGACTGGAGCAGCAGTGAGTGACTACAAGGGCACAGGATGGCTACATGGGGCTGGTAGAAGCCCCAGGTAAGTAAAACTCATTTTTTTTTTTTTTGCTTGAACCTTCCCTTTAAGTACCACAGTATAAAGCATGACGGTTGGACCTGTATGGTCTTTTTTTGTGCTTTATACTGTGGGACTTGTAATAAACTGGCCAATCAGCCGAAATTCAGGTGTAGGATTTGGGCCGATTGGCCAATGTATTACAAGTGTATTCCTTTTTTATGTCCACGTCCAAGCCAGTTGCACTGTGGTTAGCTGTCTTCTTCAGGAGTCTGCTTGTTTTGGGGTGCTACTGGCTATTTTTGTTTGTATCTGTAGAGTGAGTGAGTGAGTGAGTGAGTGAGTGAGTGAGTGAGTGAGTGTGTGTGTGTTATGGATCGACTTAAATAATGCCAATGAGTGTAGCCATTACAGTGGGATGAAGCTCAAATTTTAACTACGGTCTAAGGCATTAAGCACAGCATAAAACTAAAAAGAAAAAAAATATATATACCATATTCCATGTTACTGCAAAGGTTAATACTAAGGCCCTATTAACACTAAGCGCAAGTCCTGTCTGATCTACAACATTTCCCCACAGGCGAGAGGGGTGGGGAAACACTGCCTATCTCTACAATAGGCTTGCGGTCTAGATTGCACTGCAGTGCAAAACTGGAAAGCATGCTGCAGCACGCACGGCATGGCTTAGCGATTTGAGCTGCGGCTGCTCAGCAGAGCGGGAGCTGCGGTCAGATCAGAAAAAGCTGTGGCTTCTAGTGGAAACCAGCCCTCAAACTTCTCACTTCACTTAGCTGCTAAATAACAGATTGTGTTGAGTGTACGGAGTTGCGTAAACAATGCAGAAACGTTTCCCTGAAACCGCCAATGTTATCAAATTGCTTCAGTACATGTAAATATGTCTTCAAATTATATAACTACGGTCTTCTATACTATTTCACAGTATTTTTTTTTTACTGTGTTTAATGTTTTACAACAAAAATATAATTTTGAGTTTCATCCCACGTTAAAGCACACCTGACCCAAGAGGGATATGGTGGCTGACATATTTATTTCCTTTTAAACAATGCAAATTTCCTGGCTGTCCTGTTGAGCCTCTGTCTCTAAAGAATCATCTACATGGTACAATTTTCAGTCAGATTGGACTAGATGGATCTATTAGATAATTTCCAACTGGTCCAATCGGATTGCGTTTGATTTTGCAATAGATTTTGGGCACTTACAGCAAAATTGAGCTGAAACAATATGGACGTCTACATATGAGGCAATTTCTTATTAGACCTATCTAATAGATCCATCTATCTGATGGAAAATTGTACAGTGTACATGAGGCTTAGTACTCTGACATAGACCCTTAAAATGCATGATTCAGCTGATTTTTATTGAAGTCTGACCGGATAAGCTACATGTTTGTTTCAGCTGTGTGATTCAGACACTACTGCAGTAGGACAGCCATACAATTGGTATTATTTACATAGAAATATTTCAGCCACCAGATCCCCCTCACTTTAGGCATGTGTTGCAGCTGATCTAGAAGGGCATCACATTTACTTATCTATTTCCCATACTACATCTGCAGCCATTGCCTGTATGTAGACCGAACCCAAATCCCCCCCCCTTTCCCAGCCAAAAGCAGAGTTTGTGGGAGAAGTAGTATGATGAGCTTGGGTATATTATCTCCTCCTGTGCTGATTGCAGCATAACAGATAATGGCCTCAATTCACTAAGCTTATCTCCTGTCTTTAGTAACATTTCTATAGTTATCACCATGGTGATGAGGCATGTAGTATTCAGGAAACATTTTACCTCAGGCAAACCTACAGTTAACTCTTCTGTCTTTAAGTTAAGGTGAGATCTCTAAAGTTAACTCTTCAATCCTTAAAATAACTCCAGAATTCTGAAAATAGCTACAGAGGTGGTGACTCTGCTGCAGAGGAGGCAACTCCGCTACAGAGGAGGCAACTCCGCTACAGAGGAGGCAACTCCGCTACAGAGGAGGCAACTCCGCTACAGAGGAGGCAACTCCGCTACAGAGGAGGCAACTCCGCTACAGAGGAGGCAACTCCGCTACAGAGGAGGTAACTTAAGGAATGGAGAGATAAGATAACTCTCTCTTAGTGAATTGAGGCTATTGGCAAGAGAAAACTTACCTCCACACAGCGAGAGAGTTATCTTATCTCTTCATTCCTTAAGTTACTTCCTTTGTACTTAAGTTACTTCCTCTGTAGTTATTTTCACACGCAGTTAATTAACAGCCTGTCTTTAACTTTAGAATTCTGGAGTTATTTTAAGGATTGAAGAGTTAACTTAAAGACAGAAGAGTTAACGTTAGGTTTGCCTGAGGTAAACTGTTCCCTGAATACCACATGCCTCATCACCATGGTGATAAATCTAGAAATGTTATTAAAGTGAACCTACAGACTAAAAATCGACTCAGCAGCACTGAAAAGGCCTGGTGTTTCTTTACCAGTTTCACAACATCACAACTTTGTTTCTCTTATACAAGCCTAGTTTTTAGCTGCACAGAAGAAAATTGCCCGGGCAGTTTTCCCTTATGCTGTGCAAAGCATGATGGGATTTCTGATGTTGTTGCTCTCGTTCTGATGTTTTGGTGCAATCTTTTTTTTTTACATTTTGAATTTGACATTTGAAGCCTAGCGTGTGCAGCTGGGAGGGGTTATCAGGACACAGGACAGTTGGAACTGTGTCTCATGCTCCCTGTCACCTCCTTTCAACCAAAAAGATGGCTGCCCCATGACAAAGATGGCAGCCTCCATGAATCACAAACATTTGCCTGTTCTTTTAAAACAGGGTGGGTAAGAGATTATATTACCTATCTATTCTAATTAACATAACTAATGTAACTTAATGACAGTATGTTTGTTTAGGCTGAAGTTCCCCTTTAAAGACAGGAGATAAGCTTTGAGGCCCATAAGTGGGTGGCAGGAGGCAGGCTAACTCCTATCGGTATCCGGCAATGTTAGTGCCTCTAAGCATATGCCTACAATATCTATTGATACATTAAACAACATTTATGGTACTTCACTGAACCACATTCCCTTTATAGATATTAATAGTCTTTATCAGCTCTTTCCTGCAACTGCTGATTCTGTCCTTCCTCTCCAGATAAGGAAATGTTGTTGGGTCCCTTAAGCGGTCCATACACTATGCTACATTTTTGCTTAATTAGACATTTTATTTGCCAAAAATGTCTAATTGAGGATGAGATTACTTGATTGGGATTGGCAGTTCTTTTCCAATGTCGAGCACAATGTCAATCAGGTTGACAACTCCGGGCCAGTTGGCGGTAGGGTTGTGAAGTGTATGGCTAGCCTTACAAGTTAATATTCCGTAGGTAGTGCTCATCTTGCTTCACACACTCCCTATTGTAACTGTTCAGAGTCGAAAAGGAGCTGCTAAAAGCGTTGTCTATCGTAGCTCCAAGTGAGGAAAACTCAGAATTATCATTCCAGTCTTAACGGTTTGTCCAAAAAGCGGTCTGTAGAATGCTTTAAAATACCAATGATCTACCTCTCACTGTGTATTTCCCAGAGCCTGAGTTGCCAAAAATATAGAAGCTCTGCTGAACAACAACTTTACTGAAGAGCCTGAAGGACAAAAAGAAGACTAGTAAGTTATTCTTAGGTGAAACAAGATTGCTCCATTCCACAGCAGTCCCAAATGCATTTCCAAAAGTTTGCCGAGCGTACCTCCTCAACAAGACAACTCAACCAAGACTTCCAAAATGAGATCAATTTTATCATCACAGACTGAAATGACAGTGGTTGTGGCTATGAGAATATCATCTATCATACTTTATTTCAGTGTTATAATCATTAGTTGTGGCATTATCCACGACTCATTCACATGAGAAGTGGATGTGGCCACATATCTAACACCTGTGTTTTGAGGTGACAGGCAACCCCAAAGGCAAGTTACAGCCTGTAGGCTGCATCTGGCAGTCCTGGAGTGTACTGCACTATTTGACCAAGCGTAAAAAGGTACCTAAAGTGAAAGTAATTTGCACAGTTTAACCTACCTGGGGCTTGTTCAGCCCCCTTTTAGTCCTTCTGGTCCCTTGCCCTCATTCTGCTTTAATCCATTCAGTAGCTGTTCCCCTGCAAAATCTGGCCAACTGAGCCAGTTGTGTACTACTGCAAATACAAGGCCCCGACTGTGTGCCTGCTCAATTACGCTCCTGTAGTCAGGAGCATTTGGCGTATGTGCAGTTGCCATTTTTACATACTGCACAAAACACAGAAGGCTCCCTGCAATGTAAGCATAATTAAGAGAACAAGGCAAGGGACCAGAATGACTACCAGGGTCTGGAAGAAGCCCCAGGTAAATTAAAAACTGTGCACCTTACTTTCACTTTAGTTTTTCTTTAAAGGATGTCCAGATGTGTTATTATATATTTTATCCAAAGCTATTGAATAAATTGATATATATATATATATATATATATATATATATATAGATATATATATATATATATATATATATATATATATATATATATATATATATATATATATATATATATACACATACATATATATATATATATATACACATACATATATATATATATATACACATACATATATATATATATATATATATATATATATATATACATACACACACACACATGTATATATGTATAAACTGGCTTGATACTATCATTTAATGATTTACTACTCACTAAAATCCTAAATTTTAAACTATTAATGTGCATTTAGTTAAACAAGCAACCCATGAACCTGTCAGTTATGCCCCCGGGGTACATGTACCTGTGGTTGAGAGCCTCTGCTCCAACACGTGTTCACGACACACCTAGAGTCTTAACTGTTCCCATATACGTAGCTTCTAGAAATCTTCCCAGCTGACGTTTTCCCTCTTTTACTTGTTAAAAGGCTCAGAATGCCTAGTTTCGATACATTTATTTTACTACAGTTGAAAAAAAAAAAAGGAAGATGCAAAAATATAGGAGGCACATTGCAGCCTGTCTTTCCGCATCTGCATTTGGTGATCCACCTGAGGTCATGAGAGCAATCAGTCTGAGGCTTTGGCACCAGCAACATGAATAGTCCTGAAATAGTGACATTCCTGATATCCCTTGTCTGTGTAATACTGGAGTGTGTATGCACTGAAAGAAATAGGAAGGTGAGCAGCAAGGCTGCTAAGCACAGACTTATGGAAAGATGAACCATTGGCTATAAGGAACCAGCAAACTGTAGGCTCCTGACCTTACAATCCAGGAGAGACTGGTACAAGAGGTTGGGTGCAAGGGGGAAGCAAGACACATACAACAGCTGTTTTACTGTTTTGCTCACGTGTGAAGCCCAGGGGTGGGGGTGGTCAGTGCATGCAGGAACCTTTGACAAGTGCCCTGCTTTTGCTTTCTGTACTGCTGGACAATCTGTTTCTCTACACTCTCCGTGCACACGTCAAGTGGGTTCTGCAACCAAAAAGGTATAGACGTGAGCTCTTGATTTTATTTTTTTGGCTTGTTGAGATTCTGCCCGTCACTCCACTACCGCCAGGTGCCTTGCCTTTCACAATGGGAGGATGCCGAGCGGTAATTTTACAGCACCCCACTGCAGCTCAATGAAAGGCTATGGGGCCATTCATATAGACGCGGTGCGGCGCGATGCAACGGAAGTGACTTTTCCCCGGATCGCCGAAGCAAGGATCGGGGATCCGGTGGTTCTGCGGTGGACCAGAACTCATGCAAGTCTATGCTTTATAAATACAATAAATAAATATGGCGACGCATGTGTGTGTGTGAAAAACCACAGCATGTTTTACACAATACACTTCCATGTATGTCATTGCTTCGGCCACAGGAAGTGAGTGTCACTTCCTGCTTGGTCGGATGCCAGCCGTGGATTACCACATACTAAAGCAGTAATCCCCGAAGGCCTGTTTTTAATGGTACGGTCCCCTGACCACACCGCTAATGCCATTCTGAAACCAGCCTTAATCTTCCTTGGTGCATGATATATTTATTAAACTGGCAAATAGCTTAAAATGATTGCACATTTTGTAAATGTTCACCTGACTCCCCTTATTGCCACTTTTGCAGGTAACTGTTGGTGACAAGTGAAACAATCTAAATGACTACAATACAAAAAGAAAAAGAACAAAAATTGTGTGTGATATCAGTTATAGGAATGAGCATCACACAATATGATAACTAGGTGAATCTTATGATAAATGGTCACCACAGATTTTAAAATGCATTATAACCAACACAAATGCCTTTTGAAAAAGCGTTACTTGACAAGTTTCATGATACACAAGTTCACTTCTTCAGAATGCGTACGAGAGGAATCAGCGCGGGAGACTTGGGCGCAGGATACAGCCGATGCATGGCTGATCCTGCTGCTGCACAAGTCCCGGCCGTGTTAAATACTATTCCCCCTTCAGACCTCCATGGGTGGTGGGGAATGAAATAATTAGAATTATTGTGTTTTAAAAGCAACTTCATCTCTGTCTTCTGACGGCGCCGAAGTTACTCCCTGTGTGCCCAAGTCTCCTGTGCTGGCTTCACTGTGTTCGCTTCAGAATACCAGTCTGACCAATAATCTATTCAATAAAAGATAAATGCAAAATATCCTTAATATATAAAGGACAGGTGAAGGAAAAGGGAAATTCAGTCACTAGCTGTAATTACTGTTAGCACAAGCCTTCATGGCATGCCAACTTTTATGGCTTTATCCTAGAGAAAATGGTTGATGAAAATGGTGCCAAAAGCAAAATAGATGGAATACACTTATGAAATGTTCAGGGGCGGAAGTTAACCCCTTTTTTTTCTATTTTTGCTATTGGCTCAGTGATCACAGAGTCACAGAGATGACCGGTGCACAGAGCTCAGCTGTCATCAGTGGAGGGAAGGCACGGAGCCTGGACATTGAAATCTATACCCTGGAAGAGATAAGAGTCTCCAAACGGTGTAGGTTTCACTAGAGTGTGTCCGGAACAGGTTAAACTGCTGTGATGGAAAGTAATGGCCAAAAAAGACACAGCTGCAGCTCTGTACTGACAGGATGTGACCCGAGGACAGTTGAAATGTGCATCTCTGTCAATATGTCAAAGTTGTAACTTACAAAAATCAAACCCAGGCTGTCTCCTCTCTTTTACCAGACCCTGTTGAAAGAACTTGGCAATGTTAAGTCAATCAATTTCGAGCCGGTTCTCTCAGTCCACTAATCTACCAGTTCTCAATCTTCATCCGTTTCAAGGTAACCCTATCTTGGATGGTGACTTTTGAAACCTAAAACAATTTTGACATTTATCTCTCTCAGCTGTATGTTAAGAAAAAGAAAAGTCAACACAACAGCAGCTACTGCTGATGCTGTTAGTACTACTACTACTACTACTACTACTACTACAAAACCCCTGCCTTGTTCAGTGGTTTACAGATAGCAATTGCACTGCCATTCTAGTTGGGGGTCTTACAATTTCCAGCTCATTTTGTTCACTATAGGGTGATTTTTATCAAACTCCCCTGCTTCACAGGTGTAGTGGAGTAATCTTCCTTAAGGTCTGTAAAGTTTCGTACACATGCTAGATCAAACTTGGCGGAGGTGGTCAATAAGGCCACCTCTGCTGAGAAGCTAGGAGATGTACAATGGTACAGTGTTAGCCTTGGCTTTGTAATGTTCAACGTTCAAATGTACAAGGTTTTACACCCTTAAAGAGAGTCTGAAGTGAGAATAGATCCCGCTTCAGACCTCATATATAGAGTTGGGCCGAACGGTTCGCCTGCGAACGGTTCCATGCGAACTTCAGTGGTTCGCGTTCCGCAGGCGAACCTTTGCGGAAGTTCGGTTCGCCCCATAATGCACATGGAGGGTCAACTTTGACCCTCTACATCACAGTCAGCAGGCCCAGTGTAGCCAATTAGGCCCTGGAGCCCCACCCCCCCCTTATATAAGGCAGGCAGCGGCGGCCATTACGGTCACTCGTGTGCTGCCTGCGTTAGTGAAAGTAGGGCGAGCTGCTGCAGACTGTCTCTCAGGGAAAGATTAGTTAGGCTTAACTTGTTCCTGTCTGGCTGCATACCTGTTCTGTGAACCCACCACTGCATACCTGTGCTGTGAACCCACCACTGCATACCTGTGCTGTGAACCCACCACTGCATACCTGTGCTGTGAACCCACCACTGCATACCTGTGCTATGAACCCACCACTGCATACCTGTGCTGTGAACCCACCACTGCATACCTGTGCTGTGAACCCACCACTGCATACCTGTTCAGTGAACCTGCCACTGCATACCTGTTCTGTTCAGTGGACCCGCCACTGTATACCTGTTCTGTTCAGTGGACCCGCCACTGTATACCTGTTCAGTGAACCCGCCACTGCATACCTGTTCTGTTCAGTGGACCCGCCACTGTATACCTGTTCAGTGAACCCACCACTGCATACCTGTGCTGTGAACCCACCACTGCATACCTGTTCTGTGAACCCACCACTGCATACCTGTTCAGTGAACCCGCCACTGCATACCTGTTCTGTTCAGTGGACCCGCCACTGTATACCTGTTCAGTGAACCCGCCACTGCATACCTGTTCTGTTCAGTGGACCCGCCACTGTATACCTGTTCAGTGAACCCGCCACTGCATACCTGTTCTGTTCAGTGAACCTGCCACTGCATACCTGTTCTGTGAACCCGCCACTGTATACCTGTTCTGTTTAGTGAACCCGCCACTGTATACCTGTTCTGTTTAGTGAACCCGCCACTGCACACCTGTTCGGTTCAGTGGACCCGCCACTGTATACCTGTTCAGTGAACCCGCCACTGCATACCTGTTGTGTTCAGTGAACCTGCCACTGCATGCCTGTTCTGTGAACCCGCCACTGTATACCTGTTCTGTTTAGTGAACCCGCCACTGTATACCTGTTCTGTTTAGTGAACCCGCCACTGTATACCTGTTCTGTTTAGTGAACCCGCCACTGCATACCTGTTCTGTTCAGTGGACCCGCCACTGTATACCTGTTCAGTGAACCCGCCACTGCATACCTGTTGTGTTCAGTGAACCTGCCACTGCATGCCTGTTCTGTGAACCCGCCACTGTATACCTGTTCTGTTTAGTGAACCCGCCACTGTATACCTGTTCTGTTTAGTGAACCCACCACTGTATACCTGTTCTGTTTAGTGAACCCGCCACCGCATACCTGTTCTGTTCAGTGGACCCGCCACTGTATACCTGTTCAGTGAACCCGCCACTGCATACCTGTTGTGTTCAGTGAACCTGCCACTGCATACCTGTTCTGTGAACCCGCCACTGTATACCTGTTCTGTTTAGTGAACCCACCACTGTATACCTGTTCTGTTTAGTGAACCCGCCACTGTATACCTGTTCTGTTTAGTGAACCCGCCACTGCATACCTGTTCTGTTCAGTGGACCCGCCACTGTATACCTGTTCAGTGAACCCGCCACTGCATACCTGTTGTGTTCAGTGAACCTGCCACTGCATACCTGTTCTGTGAACCCGCCACTGTATACCTGTTCTGTTTAGTGAACCCGCCACTGTATACCTGTTCTGTTTAGTGAACCCGCCACTGCATACCTGTTCTGTTCAGTGGACCCGCCACTGTATACCTGTTCAGTAAACCCGCCACTGCATACCGGTTCTGTTTAGTGAACCCGCCACTGTATACCTGTTCTGTTTAGTGAACCCGCCACTGCATACCTGTTCTGTTCAGTGGACCCGCCACTGTATACCTGTTCAGTGAACCCGCCACTGTATACCTGTTCTGTTTAGTGAACCCGCCACTGCATACCTGTTCTGTTCAGTGGACCTGCCACTGCATACCTGTTCTGTGAACCCGCCACTGTATACCTGTTCTGTTTAGTGAACCCGCCACTGTATACCTGTTCTGTTTAGTGAACCCGCCACTGCATACCTGTTGTGTTCAGTGAACCTGCCACTGCATACCTGTTCTGTGAACCCACCACTGTATACCTGTTCTGTTTAGTGAACCCGCCACTGTATACCTGTTCTGTTTAGTGAACCCGCCACTGCATACCTGTTCTGTTCAGTGGACCCGCCACTGTATACCTGTTCAGTGAACCCGCCACTGCATACCGGTTCTGTTTAGTGAACCCGCCACTGTATACCTGTTCTGTGAACCCGCCACTGCATACCGGTTCTGTTTAGTGAACCCGCCACTGCATACCTGTTCTGTTCAGTGGACCCGCCACTGTATACCTGTTCAGTGAACCCGCCACTGTATACCTGTTCTGTTTAGTGAACCCGCCACTGCATACCTGTTCTGTTCAGTGGACCCGCCACTGTATACCTGTTCAGTGAACCCGCCACTGTGTTCTGTTTAGTGAACCCGCCACTGCATACCTGTTCTGTTCAGTGGACCCGCCACTGCATACCTGTTGTGTTCAGTGAACCTGCCACTGCATACCTGTTCTGTGAACCCGCCACTGTATACCTGTTCTGTTTAGTGAACCCGCCACTGCATACCTGTTCTGTTCAGTGGACCCGCCACTGTATACCTGTTCAGTGAACCCGCCACTGTATACCTGTTCTGTTTAGTGAACCCGCCACTGCATACCTGTTCTGTTCAGTGGACCCGCCACTGTATACCTGTTCAGTGAACCCGCCACTGTATACCTGTTCTGTTTAGTGAACCCGCCACTGCATACCTGTTCTGTTCAGTGGACCCGCCACTGTATACCTGTTCAGTGAACCCGCCACTGTATACCTGTTCTGTTTAGTGAACCCGCCACTGCATACCTGTTCTGTTCAGTGGACCCGCCACTGTATACCTGTTCAGTGAACCCGCCACTGCATACCTGTTGTGTTCAGTGAACCTGCCACTGCATACCTGTTCTGTGAACCCGCCACTGTATACCTGTTCTGTTTAGTGAACCCGCCACTGTATACCTGTTCTGTTTAGTGAACCCGCCACTGCATACCTGTTCTGTTCAGTGGACCCGCCACTGTATACCTGTTCAGTGAACCCGCCACTGCATACCTGTTGTGTTCAGTGAACCTGCCACTGCATACCTGTTCTGTGAACCCGCCACTGTATACCTGTTCTGTTTAGTGAACCCACCGCACCAGTGCGCATACCTGTGCAGTTAAGTGAACCCACCTACCTACGTGAGTGCACGCAGTGTGATATACCACTCCGTGCATACCAGATATGGACAAAACAGGTAGAGGAAGAGGTAGTGCCAGAGCCAGAGGAAGGCCACCCGGCAGGTCTGCGCGAGGTCGTGTAAATGTAATTTCGTGTGGACCTGGCCCACAGTACAGTGCTCGGAAGAAGGCACGTCCCATCACCTCCCAAGATTGTCAGGACGTGGTTGAGTATTTAGCGACACAGAACACCTCATCTTGCTCAGCCACCAGCGCTACTACTAGCACCACTTCCGCTGCATTTGACACTTCGCAAGAATTATTTAGTGTTGAAATCACTGATGCACAGCCATTGTTGTTACAGCCAGATGAATTTTCACCAGCTAATATGTCTGAGTTACGCGGCAACACTATGGATGTAACGTGTCAGGAGGATGAAGGACCTACTGATGGTGCAAGTTTGGATTTGTCTGAGGCAAGCAAAGCTGGGCAGGATGACTACGATGATGACGGTAATAGGGATCCTCTGTATGTTCCCAATAGAGGAGATGAAGAGGGGGACAGTTCAGAGGGGGAGTCAGAGAGTAGTAGGAGGAGAGAAGTTGCTGAAAGAAGCTGGGGCAGCTCTTCGTCAGAAACAGCTGGTGGCAGAGTCCGGCACCATGTATCGCCACCTATGTACAGCCAGCCAACTTGCCCTTCAGCATCAGCTGCTGAGGTCCCCATAGTGCCCACATCCCAGGGTGGCTCAGCGGTGTGGAAATTTTTTAATGTGTGTGCCTCAGATCGGACCAAAGCCATCTGTTCGCTCTGCCAACAAAAATTGAGCCGTGGAAAGGCCAACACTCACGTAGGGACAAGTGCCTTACGAAGGCACCTGGAGAAAAGGCACAAACAGCAATGGGATGGCCACCTGAGCAAAAGCAGCAGCAGCACACAAAAGCAAAGCCACCCTCCTTCTCCTCTTCCTCCTCCATCAGGTGCATTATCTGCTTCTGCCGCTTTCTCCCTTCCACCTTCACAGGCACCCTCCTCCACTCCGCCTCTGCCCTTGAGCGGTTCCTGCTCCTCTGCCCACAGCAGCAGTCAGGTGTCCGTGAAGGAAATGTTTGAGCGGAAGAAGCCAATTTCGGCCAGTCACCCCCTTGCCCGGCGTCTGACAGCTGGCGTGGCGGAACTGTTAGCTCGGCAGCTGTTACCATACCGGCTGGTGGACTCTGAGGCCTTCCGTAAATTTGTGGCCATCGGAACACCGCAGTGGAAGATGCCAGGCCGCACTTATTTTTCGAGAAAGGCCATACCCCAACTGCACCGTGAAGTTGAGAGGCAAGTGGTGTCATCTCTTGCGAAGAGCGTTGGGTCAAGGGTACACCTGACCACGGATGCCTGGTCTGCCAAGCACGGGCAGGGCCGCTACATTACCTACACAGCCCATTGGGTGAACCTGGTGGTGAACGATGGCAAGCAGGGCGCAGCGGACCAAATTGTGACACCTCCACGGCTTGCAGGCAGGCCTCCTGCCACCTCCTCTCCTCCTGCTACATGCTCTTCGCTGTCCTCCTCCTCCTTGGCTGAGTGGCAGTTCTCCTCTCCAGCTACACAGCCCCAGCTCCGCAGGGCCTATGCTGCATTCCAGGTACGACGCTGTCACGCCATCTTAGACATGTTTTGTCTCAAAGCGGAGAGTCACACTGGAGCAGCTCTCCTGGCTGCTCTTAAGAAACAGGTGGATGAGTGGCTGACCCCGCACCACCTGGAGATAGGCAACGTGGTGTGCGACAACGGCAGCAATCTGCTTGCCGCTTTGCATATGGGGAAGCTGACACACATACCCTGCATGGCACATGTCATGAATCTAGTGGTTCAAAGATTTGTGGCAAAGTACCCTGGCTTAGCGAATGTCCTGAAGCAGGCCAGGAAGTTCTGTGGGCATTTGAGGCGGTCTTACACAGCCATGGCACGCTTTGCGGAAATTCAACGCAAAAACAACATGCCGGTGAGACGCCTCATTTGCGATAGCCCGACTCGCTGGAACTCGACCCTGCTCATGTTCTCCCGCCTGCTAGAACAGAAGAAAGCCGTGACCCACTACCTCTACAACTACAGTAGAATGAAACAGTCTGGGAAGATGGGGATGTTCTGGCCCGACAACTGGACACTGATGGAAAATGCATGCAGGCTCATGCGGCCGTTTGAGGAGGTGACCAACCTGGTGAACCGCAGTGAGGGCACCATCAGCGACTTAATTCCCTACGCTTACTTCTTGGAGCGTGCTGTGCGTAGAGTGGCGGATGAAGCTGTGAATGAGCGTGACCAGGAACCGTTACGGCAGGAACAGGCATGGGACCAATTTTCATCAGACCCAGCTGTTTCCTCAACACCTGCGGCAGCACAGAGGGGGGAGGAGGAGGAAGAAGAGAAGTCGTGTGCAGAAGACGAGTCAGACTAAGAGGATGATGAGCAAGGTGTTTCTTTGGGGGAGGAGGAGGAGGAGGGGACAGCGGCAGGAGAACAACCTCAGCAGGCATCGCAAGGGGCTTGTGCTGCTCAACCTTCCCGTGGTATTGTTCGCGGCTGGGGGGAGGAGGTTGACTTACCTGACGTCACTGAGGAAGAGCAAGAGGAGATGGAGGGTACTGGATCCGACTTTGTGCAGATGTCGTCTTTTATGCTGTCCTGCCTGTTGAGGGACCCCCGTATAAAAAACCTCAAGGGGAATGAGCTGTACTGGGTGGCCACACTACTAGACCCTCGGTACAGGCACAAAGTGGCGGACCTGTTACCAACTCACCGGAAGGTGGAAAGGATGCAGCACATGCAGAACCAGCTGTCAACTATGCTTTACAATGCCTTTAAGGGTGATGTGACGGCACAACGCCAGCAAGGTACCACTGCCACTAATCCTCCTCCCGTGTCCACGCAGTCAAAGACAGGACGCTCCAGCGATCTCATGGTGATGTCGGACATGCGGACGTTCTTTAGTCCAACGCCTCGCCGTAGCCCTTCCGGATCCACCCTCCACCAACGCCTGGAACGGCAGGTAGCCGACTACCTGGCCTTAAGTGTGGATGTAGACACTGCTGTGAACAGCGATGAGGAACCCTTGAACTACTGGGTGCGCAGGCTTGACCTGTGGCCAGAACTGTCCCAATTTGCCATCCAACTTCTCTCCTGCCCTGCCGCAAGCGTCCTGTCAGAAAGGACCTTCAGCGCAGCTGGAGGCATTGTCACAGAGAAGAGAAGTCGCCTAAGTCACAAAAGTGTTAAGTACCTCACCTTTATCAAAATGAATGAGGCATGGATCCCGGAGGGCTGCTGCCCGCCCCAAGACTAAGTCAGTCCCCGCACACACAGCATCTCTGCCTGCACGCCGTGTGACTGGCTGCCTGGCCTGCCCCAAGAAGACTAAGTCGCTCCCAGTCCCTCCACACAGCATGTCTGCCTGCAGGCCGCTTGACTACCTTCTCCGCCACCACCAACAGGGTCCGGGACTCCAGGCGGATTGCTGAATTTTTTAGGCCGCTGCTAGCAGCGGCCCGCTGTAATAATTTTTCTGGTGCGTGTACATGACTGCCTAATTTTTCTGGCTGCACTGCGGGCAGCTGCAACAACAAAAGAAAAGGCATGTACATGCGCCCATTCCCCTTCGTGATCATTACCTTGCCGTGGTGAAGGGGCTTGCGTATCACAATGAAGCAATGACCGGCGCCTAGATGAGTGTCTCGGGGGGCACACCCACGATAATAAGGTCGTTGCCTCATTGTGGTCAGACCAAATTTGATCAGCTGGACAGTCACTGTTCTGTCATTCAGCTACATCAGCCAGGCGACCATATGGGCTGTAAAGCCACAAAACCTGCACTCTCGCCATGGTGCGCACCAGTCCAGCACGGCCGTCACTACACAAACAGCTGTTTGCGCTGCGTTACACGGTGAGTTTGGTGTGTCAGTGTGAAGCAGTACCTTAATTACACTACCTGATTGATGTATACACATGCAAGATGTTTGAAAGCACTTTAGGCCTGTCATTTAGCATTCAATGTGATTTCTGCCCTTAAAACGCTGCTTTGCGTCAAATCCAGATTTTTCCCGGGGACTTTTGGCATGTATCCCACTCCGCCATGCCCCCCTCCAGGTGTTAGACCCCTTGAAACATCTTTTCCATCACTTTTGTGGCCAGCATAATTATTTTTTTTTTCAAAGTTCGCATCCCCATTGAAGTCTATTGCGGTTCGCGAACTTTAACGCGAACCGTACCTTCCGCGGAAGTTCGCGAACCAGGTTCGCGAACCTAAAATCGGAGGTTCGGCCCAACTCTACTCATATATAGCAGGGGCACGTGTGCCCCTGCTAAAACGCCACTATCCCGTGGCTTAACGGGGGTCCCTGTCCCCCCAAATCCCTTCCGTAATGCGGGGGAGCGCTTCCGCATTGGGGCAGGGTTAACTGCCGCAGCCCTGCCCCACGCGTGTCTGTCAGCGCGTATCTCCGCCTCTCCCCCGCCCCTCTCAGTCTTCCTTCACTGAGAGGGGCGGGGGAGAGGCGGCGATGCGCAGGCAAGGCTGCAGCCGTTAGCCTTGCCTCCAGGAAGCAAAATCAGCGACCAAGTCTGCAACCAAGGTTTGCGGGGGGGGGGGTTGGGGGTTCACGGACCCTCGTTCAGCCGCGGGATAGCAGCGTTTTAGCAGGGGCACACATGCCCCTGCTATATATGAGAGCTGAAGCGAGATTTAGTCTCGCTTCAGTGTCTCTTTAAAGGACATCCGAGGTGAAAAAAAACTGAGATAAACAATTGTATCTGTCCTGCTCCTTCTAAAAATGACTTTTAAAGCTATCCCGCAGTTTTATTTTATATTTCAATTAACTTTTTAAACTTTTACTGTTTCATGGCCTTTTCTCAATAAACACATTAATTGAAGTATGCTAGGGCTAAAATATATGAACTATTGACTTTTTTATCTCTTTCCTGCTCTTAGAAGCCATTTACTGCCACAAAAGTGTTTTCTGGCTGCAATTCCTCATCAGTAGGGGTTATGCTAGAGTCCGACCCGGTCCTGACCCGGACAGGAATTGCCAATTACATACCTGATTGTTAACTGTTTCAGGCAGAGAAAGTAAAAAAAAAGGAACATAGCCTAGTTATTTGTGTACTAGGCACTGTACATACACATGTACATCTCATCATGTCACCTCGTGAGTCCTTTAATGATGATAGAGCTGGCCATCAACACTGCCCCTCACAAGGACTCTGGATGAGGTCTGTTGTCTGGTTTTGGTTTCTTTAAACACCTGTGCACTAGTAGACTTAACAGATAACAGTTTCTCAGGGGGTGGTGATGTGGATGTACTGCCCCCAGTTAACTGATAGGTAACTAGTACTTTTCATTTGCTAGATTGCTCCCACTTTCTGAGTCGGTTCAGACTTTCATTGTTTGGAGAATTTTCTGCTCATCATTTCTTGGAACAAAAATGAAACCTGTGAAGTGAAGACGAAACATCCAATCTGTATACGGGTTCTGAGACAATGGGCCCAATCCAGTTTCCTCCTAGTAAATAATTTTTCATGTTCTGTTTAAAAAAAAACCATTGCACTCAACTGAAAAAGTACCGAATTGAAGGTGAAAATGTACTCCTAAAATTATTCTGAGCATTTTCTTACTTGCTGGTGACTTAAAAAGCATTGTATTTATAATGGGAAAATATCACCCAGGGGAAAACTTAGGAGAAAAAAGGTGAACTGTTGATATTATCAATATCATCAAATGTGTTTAGAGGGGCCCATCTGAAAAATGGACCAGCGTGCATAAAACAATTTCAAAAAGCAAAGGCGTCTGGCAGAGGTTAGCAGCTTTTTCTATATAAAAGGCCTCAAGTGTAGCCCCCATTATCAATTACCCAAACATTATATTGTAACTTTGCAGATTCTGCCCATGTGACCCAGCCATATGATTTCTGCAATCTCATATTGTCATTTTACATAACTTGATTCCATAATAAGTTTTCACACACACAAAGAAAAATGCTCTGAATCCAGAGACACAAAAGGATAGTTGTTCATTTTGGTAACTTTCAACCAACATTTCAACATTTAGTACACCTTTTTAGTGAGCATGGTTCTCAAGTATGTATCACTGTGGTGATGAACTGCACGTCATGGCAACAACTTCTAAAATTATCGTCAAGAGAAGTTATCATCAACAGTGTTGATAGTAGTAGTGGAATTAATTGAGCTAAAAGGCATTAATTGGCCCAGGAAGTTTCCAGTAGTTGGTGGCCATGGGTTCTCTGGGCGCAGTCATTAGCCACTATTCCTATGCTGAGCAGAAGTGACATCATTAGAAGATTAAAGGGGCACTATGGCGAAAAATTTTAAAAGTTAAAATATGTGCAAACATATACAAATAAGAAGTATATTTTTTACAGAGTAAAATTAGCCATAAATTACTTTTCTCCTATGTTGCTGTCACTTACAGTAGGTAGTAGAAATCTGACAGAAGTGACAGGTTTTGGACTAGTCCATCTCTTCATAGGGGATTCTCAGGGATTTATTTAATTTTCAAAAGCACTTAGTGAATGGCAGTTTAGAGCGTCCAACTGCCAAAAAACTGTGTAGCGAGCTGGGAAGCTGGCCAGCATCATTGTTTAAATATTTTTTAGGGAATATCTTTATAAAGAATAAAAGCCTTGCTTGAGTATCCCCTATGAAGAGATGGACTAGTCCAAAACCTGTCGTTTCTGTCAGATTTCTACTACCTACTGTAAGTGAGAGCAACATAGGAGACAAGTCATTTATGGCTAATTTTACTCTGGAAAAAACGTACTTCTTATTTGTCTACTGTAGGTTTGCACAGATTTTAAATTTTACAATTTTTCTCCATAGTGCCCCTTTAAGCTAAATGTTGTTTCCCCATAAGCAATACATGCAGCTGGATAAGCTACTTAAATAGGAAATCAGCCTAGAGAATTTCTACTTTATGGTACTAGACAGTATAAGACAACCAAGCTATTGCAACTTCAGCAAATCCTGAGCTGTCTTATTGACTTCACATCATCCTGGATGAGGCCATAGCAGCTTCTCAAACTGAAACATATGCAGTTGTTTCTTGTAGACAAGAAGGCCCTCTGCAATAATGTGGAAGAATAGCTATGGCTGTACCATCACATTGGCTACCAGTATTTCCTTAGTTGTTAAAAAACAAGCAACACCTGGCTTACAGTCCACAGGTCTGCAGAGATGCTTTTGTAAAAGGGATATTCAAGTAGTCACCATCACTAGCAAAAGGTGTATTGGATTCAAAGAAGTTGAAGTGGTTTCCCACAGTGGTGCTACACAAGTTAAACATACTGTATTAATTCAAAATTAGTCTCAATTTGTCTAATAATAAAAGATAATACTGTACATGAAATAGCAATCAACCACTGCGCTTCAAATGGGAAGTTTATAGTACTCAGGGAATCAAAGCAATTAAAGGGTCACTCCACCCTGGACAGATTATAGGAACAGACCACCGCGCCACACGTCTCTACTCACTATCAATATAGCGGCAGACAACCCTGCAAAACACAATTCACAATCCACACATATAGTGCCAAGTATTGTTGGAGAAATTCCACAAAATAGCACCCAGTGTCACTCCTGGGGGTAGTGCCACCACCACGGGAAGGTTAAGAAACACAGGTCCCCCCCATGTGCATCCACTCACCAAAAGCGCGTCTTGTTTCAATGCGTATGAGATAAGTCAGCCACGGATATCCATTCCAGCACTACAGGTTAAAAAACTTTAATATAAAATGCCAGGGACTGTTTGACAGGCATATACTCTGGCCGCGGAACACAGAGCAGCACGCCGCCTTCAATCCACCCGGCTTGCACATCTGACATCAGTGCGTGCCTCCGGCTCGCGTGCCCTAATAATGTACATTATTTCCTCCAAGTTAAATCTCCAACTACCTGAGCCACCAGCTCTGGTCATCATAAGGGTGGAGCCGGAGGCACGCACTGATGTCAGACGTGCAAGCCAGGTGGATTGAAGGTGACGTGCTGCTCTGTGTTACGCGGCCAGAGTATATGCCTGTCAAACAGTCCCTGGCGTTTTATATTAAAAGTTTTTTTAACCTGCAGTGCTGGAATGGATATCCTTGGCTGACTTATCTGATACGCATTGAAACAAGACGCGCTTTTGGTGAGTGGATGCACATGGGGGGGGGGGACCTGTGTTTCTTAACCTTCCCGTGGTGGTGGCACTACCCCCTGGAGTGCCACTGGGTGCTATTTGTGGAATTTCTCCAACAATACTTGGCACTATGTGCGGATTGTGAATTGTGTTTTGCAGGGTTGTCTGCCACTATATTAATAGTGAGTAGAGACGCAGTGCCTATTGCTAGAATACTGTATATGGCAGAGAAATCAAATTACAGTATATAAATTAGGCCAAAGTAAAACTCAACTGACAGAGTAAAGGAAGTTGAACAGCTTGTATGACAAGATGGAATCGGTACAGTGTTTCATTTGGGGCTTCATGCCTCCCTAAGCTTATTAGTGACCATTCCCCAGAATCGCGTGCAGGTGCCAGCGTTGTAGAGTGTGGCATACTCTAGGTCCAGCCATGTCCTTTTGCCGTCATCTCCTTATGCTACCGAAACTGAAGAGTCTTTGTTTAAACAGCACATGCTCCCGCAGGCGGATAAGATTCAGTTTCAAGTTTTCAATTTAAAAAAAAGAAAAACTGTTTAATAACATTATTTTTTGTGAGGCGACCAGCAGATTAGGTTTCAGAAAGCATATCTGGATCTGCTGTTAAAGAATGTGATACTCACATTAACCCTTGTTGCTTCTGACAGATTGTGAGTTGCAGTTAACGTGTCATAATTAGGTAAGCTTACATAACTGTTATTATCCATTTTATACAGTGCCCATATATTTCAAAGTTCTCTACAGTAAATAAGGGGTGTAGATTACAAGCTTAATATTCAATTGGAAATTAAATCTATTTTCCCAAAAAAAGAGCACACGATTTGCAGTAACTATAAACATGCCAGCATGCTAAACTAATTGCTGGAATCCAAAATCATATAATGAAATCATGCAGTGCTGCAGCTGTTACGATTATTGAACATACAAGTGACCCATTTAATATGTTGATACATTTACCACAAAACAATGAAAATAATTTGAGTATATTTAGCCTTAAAAAGAGACTCTAACAAAATGTTGAGCCTTATTTCTTCTATCCTATAATTTCCTATGCCTGTTCTAATGTGGTCTGTCTTACTGCAGCATTTTCTAGTTGCACTGTCTCTGTAATAATTATTATCTCCTTTCCTCTGTCTTGTCTGTCGGGCTGAGGCTGGAATGTGTGGAATGTGCAGCACTGCTTGTCATTGGCAGAAGCTTTACACACCCTCTCCAAGCTCTGCATGAGTCACACCGTAAGCTGTTCACAGCCTATCTGGTTAGAAGCCATGTCTTGTTTGTAAACACTGCCTAAAACTGTTAATTACAAGCCAGGATTGCAGCAGGGAGTGGCAGAAACAGCACATGGGGGCCCAGGAGAACATAATAAAGAGAATGGTATGCTTTTTATTGTAAGAATTTTAGAGTACAGATTCTCTTTAAGGTGGCCATACACTTCTAGATTTGCAGCAGATTCGACCATCAGACAGATTTCTGTCAGATACCTATCAAGTCGAATCTGACAGGAATCTATCTCATGTGTGCCACACACTAGCAACAGATTTCCAATAGATTTAAGAATTAAATCTATTGGAAATCTATCTAAATGCATTATTAGACCATTAGATCCAATGCAACTCTATGGGCCATCGATCTGTTGCCAGCATCAGATCAACTTAGAAATCTTAAGGGATAGAACAAATATATACTCCTATTGATTACCTAATTGTATCATTAGAACGCGTAGTACAGGGTTAGGCTACTGCCGCCCACCTGAATTATTGTAATTTTAATATTATTCGGGCTGCGCAGCTATAATTGTAATTGACATTTCGGCCTATGGCAGCTCCCAAGTCCAGCACTGTGCAGGCGCTGAAATGACGTGACTCACATAAATTGTGCCCGTGCTAACAGCACACCCTAAATCTGAGCAGAAAAGCCTCCCGTGGTTGCTGCTTAAAAGGAACCTAAACTGAGAAGGATATGGATTTTTCCTTTTAAAATAATTCCAGTTGCCCGACTCTCCTGCTAATCCTGTGTCTCAAATATTTTAACCACAGCCCCTCAATGCGCATATGCATGCGTGACCTCGGCGCAGATGTGCTGATAGCGCAATCCCCACACAGCTAATTAGGACCGGCCACAGAAGTTCAGCGGCTGCAGCAGTGGGCAGTCGTGGATGGGAGAAGGATTGCGCCAAGTAGGACTGGAGCCAGGAGCGCTGCGGCAGGAGCAGGTAATGTATATACCACTTCCCTGCGCACCTTTGCATCCTGAAATCCGTACCTTCGCCGGATAAGATGCACGCACTTTTCCCCCAAAATCAAATACACCTTCCCCCCTCAAAGAAAGAAAAAAAAAATATCTCCCAAAAACGATCATAACTAATGGAAGACAATTAAAGTCTACTACTATTTATTTGCCACATGCTTACCGCTGAAATACCACACTTTTTACTGTACTTTATGCATTTACCGAACGCTTTGTTTGGAAATGTGGAAAAATCTTTCAGAATTGCAAAAAATATAAATAAAAATAAATAAAAAAAGGAGGAAAACGGACAAAAAATATTTACCTCACATAGCTACCAGAATTAAGGCCATTATGGGGTGTTGTGTGTAGAATTCTAAGGAAAATATGAATTTGCTGGTGATGCACTGTTAATACTTTCTGGATGCACTCTATATTAAATTAATGCACGGTTGTTAAAGCAAACAAATGTTTATTTCAAATTAACAATGAGCAGGAAAGAATGCATACAGGAGACAAAGTGCCAAGTTTAAGGCCAGTAAATGTTTGTAATAAAATGGATTGACCAAAAAAAAAATGATTTCACCAGTACTTCAGGAAAAATGAATGTCCAACAATCTTTAACAGAATGTAGAATGTCAAATGTCTTTGGGTAAGAGGACCCACCATGTCAGAATTGTGCTTGGGAAGAATTGTTGACTATTATCTATATATACACACACAGGGATTCAACAGGCATGCGCAATCGTTTCATTATAATATGCCGGCACAATATGAACTATTGTTATATAAGCAAGCTAATGGAAACCTGTAGTAAACAGAAGATGAGGCTGCCATTCTGAATTCTTTTTGATAAAAACACTAGTCTGCTACCTCTACGGCTGATCTTTTGACATCAGTAGAGTGAGTCACACACTGACATCAAGTGCAAACGGGAGTTGTAGTGAGTCAGAACACATGACCATGAGCTCTGAGTCAGTGATTTAGAAAGAAATAGATGCTGAGGATCAGTATGAATAACATGACAGAAGTGATTTAGAAATATATATTATATATATATATATATATATATATATATATATCCTAAATTAATGTTCAGCGCTGCGTAATATGTTGGCGCTTTATAAATACAATAAATAAATAAATAAATATACATGGCAGTCACCACCCCTCTTTAGTAACAGGTATCTTTCAAGAGGACTGAACAAACATATACCAGAAGCTGCCTTTACATGTTCACTGGAAAAATGTTCAATAGCAACAGCAATTTTCTGCTCTGTTAACCATAAAAAGAAACAGTTGTGCAATATGAGCAGGTGGTACAGGTAATGTGTAAATAGGGTTGTATGTTACTTTCATTTTTTCACCATTCAATCAACCCTTTTTCTCAAAGCCCGATCCATGTCCATAGATTTTTTTTTCATTGCAATATCTCCTTTCTACCTCTCTAATGTAAGCCTGGTACACACATCTAATTTTGAATGGCCAATGACTTAACCAATGTTACCACCTATTTAAGGAGAAAGCTCCTGGATAGCAATAACAATCGATAAGAAATGTTGAGGTAGTTTTGCAAGAGTCAAATGTAGCCTGATATAAACAATCGATTGCATTACAGCATTCAATCTGTATCTGACCAAATATCGATTGGGTCACTGTTCTGCTAGCTTCGTACTGCTCAATGCAGTTCAGAACTATGCAGCTGTTTGACTACCCTATTATTATTTGCTATTTATATACAGTTGTGTTCAAAATTATTCAACCCCCACCGAAATTTAGTGTTTTGGCCAGTTTGACGTTGATTTTGATCATTTCAGTCATCTTGTCTACAATTAAATCAAAGAGGCACTTGTAAGTCAGACAAATATAACACAACATTTAGAATGCAATAACTACAAATGTCTTTTCTGTGCTCACATCATTATCAGTTTTATTCAACCCCCAAGTGACATTCATTCTTAGTACAACATCCTTTTCATGGTATCTTAGCCTATGCTTCATGGGCAAAAGCCTCCAGTTCAGTCACATTCTTTGGCTTGCACGCTGCAACTGGTTTCTTTAAGTCCCACCAGAGGTTCTCAATCGGATTTAAAGAGAGTCTGAAGCGAGAATAAATCTCGGTTCAGACCTCATAGATAGCAGGGGCATGTGTGTCCCTGCTAAAACGCCGCTATCCCGCGGCTTAACGGGGGTCCCTTCACCCCCAAATCCCCTCGGTGCAGCGGGGGAGCGCTTCCTGGTTGGGGCAGGGCTAACCGCCGCAGCCCTGCCCCACGCGCGTCTGTCAGCGCGTATCTCCGCCTCTCCCCCGCCCCTCTCAGTCTTCCTTCACTGAGAGGGGCTGGGGAGAGGCAGCGATGCGCGTCTGATAGACGGCGCTGAGAGGGCTGCAGCCGTTAGCCCTGCCTCCAGGAAGGGAATTTTACGACCAAGTTTGCGACCAACTTTTGCGGGGGTGGGTTTGGGGGTGAAGGGACCCCCGTTAAGCCGCGGGATAGCGGCGGTTTAGCAGGGGCACACATGCCCCTGCTAACTATGAGCTCTGAAGCGAGATTTATTCTCGCTTCAGAGTCTCTAAGTCTGGTGACTGCGATGGCCACTCCAAAATGTTCCAGCCTTTAATCTGCAACCATGCTCTAGTGGACTTGGAGGTATGCTTGGGATCATTGTCCTGTTGAAAGTTCCAACGTCTCCCAAGCCTCTGGTTTGTGATGGACTGCATCACACTTTCATACAATATCTCCTGGTACTGAAGAGAATTCATGGTACCCTGCACACGCTGAAGCTTCCCTGTACCTGCAGATAGCGTTGATCCATTGGCCCAAAAAGTTCTAATTTTGTTTCATCAGTCCACAGAACACTACCACAAAAGTTTGGGGATAGTGTTCTGCGGACTGATGAAAAAAAAAATTAGAACTGTTTGGGCACCTGGATCAACGCTATGTTTGGAGGAGTAAGAATAAGGCCTATGAAGAAAAGAACACCTTGCCTACTGTGAAGCATGGCGGTCGGGTCAATCATGCTTTGAGGCTGTTTTGCTTTTGCAGGTACAGGGAAGCTTCAGCGTGTGCAACGTACCATGAATTCTCTTTAGTACCAGGAGATATTGGATGAAAATGTGATGCAGTCCATCACAAACCTGATGCTTGGGAGACGTTGGACCTTTCAACAGGACAATGATCCCAAGCATACCTCCAAGTCCACTAGAGCATGGTTGCAGATTAAAGGCTGGAACATTTTGGAGTGGCCATCGCAGTCACTAGACAAATCTGATTGAGAACCTCTGGTGGGACTTAAAGAAACCAGTTGCCTAAGAATGTGACTGAACTGGAGGCTTTTGCCCATGAAGAATGGGCTAAGATACCTGTAGATCACTGTAAGACACTTGTGTCAAGCTATGCTTCACGTTTAAAAGCTGTTATAACTGGAAAAGGATGTTGTACTAAGTACTAAGAATGAATGTCACTTGAGGGTTGAATAAAACTGATAATGATGTGAGCACAGAAAAGACATCTGTGGTTATTTCATTATAAATGTTATATTATATTTGTCTGACTTACAAGTGCCTCTTTGATTAAGGCCTCTTTCACACCAAGACGTTGCGTTTTAGGGGACGTTAAGGTCGCATAACGTGCCCCTAACGCAACGCATGGTGGTGTTGAAGTTGGACGTCAAAGCAGCCTTAATTGTAAACAAGATGACTGAAATGATCAAAATCAATGTCAAACTGGCCAAAACACTCAATTTCAGTGGAGGTTGAATAATTTTGAACACAACTGTAGCACCAACATTTTCTGCAGCCCTTCATGGAGTTTACAGTCTTGTCACGGTCGCTCGGAGGTACTCAATATTCAATCTCTACCGTAGTCATATGTCTATTGTAATCTAGGGTAAATTTAGGGGGAATCTAGTTAATGCATCTGTATGGTTTGGGAATGTGGGAGGAAACCGGGGTACCTGGAGGAAACCCACACAGGCATGGGAAGAATATATAAACTCAGCGCACACAGTGGCCTGGCTGGGATTTGAGTCATGTACCCAGCGCTGCAAGGCAAGAGTGCTATCCACTATGCCACCATGCTGCCCAACCTAGAAAAAGCTTGCTGCTAATCAAGATAGGGATTAGATGCAAAAAAAATAAATACATCTTACATTCAAATTTCTTATAAATTATACGCAGCTTGAAATTGGACCAAACAGAATAACTTCCTGTCAGTTTTTATTGGTTCACGTTCAAACAGCATAGCATTTACATAATAAATAATAAAAGGAGAAATGATTTGCATCTCATTGATCCTCCCTAGTTGCCAAGCTCTAGCTATACATGTCCACATTTACAGAAACCGATCTTTCAGTTGCTCAGCCTGCAGAAGCCAGTGCAGAACTTATGCAAGAGCTGGAAAAGAAAATATGGCACTTTTCAACAGAGCATTCAGGGGTTTTCATCTGAAAGGAAGTTTATTTGGATGTTTTTAAAGGGAACAGACAACTAAAATTCAAATCTGGACCTACCAGGGGCTTCCTCCAGCCCCCCATAGCCCGCAAGGTCTCCCGGCATCTTCTGGGTCCTTGCCGCGGTCAAGGTAATCCGGCAACTTTGGCTGAAGTCGCACGTGTGCGCACCCTGCACGTCATTACGCTAGTCGCTGTAAGAGTCCTGCGCATGTGCAGTTCAGTCACTGGACTCTTACAGCAAATGGTGGTGATGCTAACACTAGAAACAGCTCAGAAAGTTATTAAAGACAGGAGATAAGCTTAGTGAATTGAGACCATTGTAGTGTATGTTGCACTCTAAGTGGTGCAAACTTATAGGACCATTGTGGTGCGATTGCATAAGAAACATAACATACTTTTTGCTGTATGGAAGGAGCCTTAGTGGGAACTCATTCTCACAACACTGGGAAACAGAGACAAAGGGCTTGCCAGCACTCGATTTTGAAGATGAAAAATAAGGTTCTTCACCTTATAAAATGTACAATATGTTCTATATGGGAAGGTTTTAAAGTGTAAAATAGAGGTTTGCACTGCATAGAGTATAGAGTATTCTTATTGCACACTATAGATGATGTTCTTATTTAAAAAAACAAAAAAACAAAAACAGCCTGTGCCAAGAACCTTGTATTTATTATGTTCATTATGTTATTTTAGCTCAGCTAAATGTTTATGAGAGCCCAGCTATCATCAGATTGCACATGCAGCCTAATGATGAGTAAATGGGAACCGTGAACTGTGGAAAACAGTCAGAATGCAGGCAGTCCTGAGCACCAGCAACAATCATGATTTATAAATACGAACAGTGTAGGGAGCAGGTAATACCTTCGTATAAGAACTTTGTACATTGTTTTACAGGCCCGTGAAACCTTATTGCTTAAAGTGGCCCCATAGTGACCAGGGTAAGGAAGCTTTTTTTTTTTTTTTTAATAAAAAAATGCATATTACCTGGTTGTCCTCCGCCTCTGATACCCAGGACAAGTATGAATACAAGGTGCTCTGACTGAAATCTGACCACATGCTTGTTTCAGGTATGTGATTCGGGTACTGCTCACTCTGGGCACTCAAATACACTAGCTTTTCAGTTGAGATAGCGCCAAATGGCTGCCATAGCCAAGTTCACTCTAGTGCAGGCTTTCTCAACCAGGGTTCCCTGGAACCCCAGGGTTCCTCGAGTACTCTGCAAGGGTTCCTTGGCATTTTCCCCCATCGTGGGGGGAAGTATAATAGAGCTCACTATAATAGATGGTACTGTAACAAGAAGCACTAAATTGGGGGGTCAGGAGACAGTATAATGAGTGGCAGTGTAATAGGGGGTAGTGAAATAAACAGCCACACAGATTTTTAAGACCATGCCTCCTGCAAAACAAATGCAGGGGTTCCTCGAGATCAAAAAGTTATTTTCAGGGTTCCTCCAGAGTAGAAAGGTTGAGAAAGGCTGCGTCTAGTGTGTATAGGAGACTTTGGAGCAGAAGGTTAGGATTACGGTATAAGGTTTGCCTGAGAGTTGGTTAGAGTAGAGGAGGAGGAGAGAGGATGGAGGAGGAGGAGAGAGGATGTGATCCAGCACCCAGAGCTCCGGAAATCCCTTTGGTGACGTCAGTGGGAGCCGTAGCGTGTGACTGCCTGAGGCCCTGCAGCGGTGCGCTGCGGTGCTGCGGTGGAGGCGGCAGCGTGTGACGAGCAGCAGGCATCAGGCAGCTAGCAGCCGGCGAAGAAGCTTGATGCGATCCCAGCACTACCCAGCACTATTCGGGTGATGTCCGCAGCCAGCTCTAGCTTTGCCGCTAAGTAGGAGGTAGCTGCCTAGCAACAAGCAACTAGCATAGCAGCAGCTGGAGCTGTGTGTTCTGAGCTTGAGGACCTGGCTCAAGGATCTGGAAGGCACGGAGGATGGTGATGTTGATGGAGGGCTGATGGCCTGAGGGCTGTAAGGGTACTGCACTGTAAGGGTACTGCACTGCACTGCACAGCAGAGAAAAGCTCAGAAGAGCACAAAGACAGGGGTACAGAGGTACAGTGACAGAGGTAAAGAGGTATAGAGCACTGTTGATGTATGTTGGTGTATCAGCTGCTACTGAGTCGGCTGCTGAAATATCTTATTTTAGGTAATATTAACTATCCCTACCTGAGGTTCTAATGTACTGCTGGATGTTAAGATGGTTGCACTGCTGCCCAATATAGTGCTACTGTGCTGCTGTGATGCTGTGCAATATCAGATGCTGCTGGGACTGCTGCTACTGCTGCTGAAATATCCTATGCAATATGCAATTTCCTGTTTGAGGCGCTGATGTACTGATGTACGGTTGGATGTCAAGTCTGCTGCTGTTGTGCAATATCAGATGCTGCTGGGACTGCTGCTGCTGCTGCTGTTGAATTATCGTATGCAATATACAGTACCCCGGTCTGAGGCTCTGATGTACTGATGTTCTGATGTACTGTTGGATATTAAGTTTGTTGTACTGCTGTCCAAGATAGTACTACTGTGCTGCCCTATGGTGCGTTATAGACTGTGCTAAAGTGCGTTAAACGAAGTCATATGCTATGAATGTCAAGGGCGATATAATGCTGCCTATTCTGAAGATGGAGTACCACTGCTGAAGTACCATTGCCACTGATGTTCTGTTGCTTGCTGAAGTCTGCTGTACCATATTTACTGTATCCATTACATGGTATAGGCTGTGCGGTATACTGTGCTAAATTGTTAAAGTAAGCTATACTGATCTCACGCACTGTCGTTTGAGGTTCCACTGTTAATCGAGATTCCTGCACGGGGCTATATCCACTGTGTTTTTCATACGTTATATGTTGCATCATACAGTGTGCTTAAGCGTCCCATTCTGAGTAATCATATATTTCAAGATTTATTCTGCGCATCACTAGGCAGGTAAAGTGCCAGTTTTCTAAATCTGCTGACGCCTTGCGGAAAGTGTACATTTGGATAAGGCTACTAAGATTGTCTGTTAATTAATTGGTATCACACGCCTTGGGCTACCAGTTACCCCGGATGAGTAATTATCATTTACAGATTCCTGTTTAAGGTTGTAATATTTAAAAAGCTGCGTGGCGGGTGCAGCTATAACTATTGAAGTTATTAAGGTTATTAGTCACCATTGCTGTCTACTTAGGGCTCTCAACCACTGGCAATCTATGGTTATGTATGGATAAACGAATATGGAGGATATGTCCATATAAGGAGCGTTACTGCTGAGCTGTTTTGGATATCTTTCCCAGAAGTTTAAATATCTTGCTGAATTGATCTGAGCTAACGGAGACACTCCTAACCTAGGTAGGTTACAGCTCGCTAGCTATATAGGCAGATGGCCTCAGCCACAAGACATCGAGGAAAATTAAACGTAAACGAAAAAAATAACGGCTTACCAACATATGGATTCCAAATAGGAGCCAACAAGTCTGAAGTAATACCGACTCCTTTGGCTACTGAGGAAAGTCATAATATAATAAGTACCCCCAGGAAACAGGAGCCGTCGATTTTAGCATCAAATGGGGCTGTTACTCCCTCGGACATATCAGTTCATATAAAACGAATATCGGAGATACATCAACAAACCAATACGAAAGAAATTAAGGGGAAGCTGAGCCCACAGACTCTGAGCCAGACACAAATGAATAAAATGATGGCAGCAGAGTCTGGAGAAGCCTTAGCAGAGAGGATGGAAGGAAGATTAGAAACTAAGATGATGCAACTGATGGAGGTTTTTGCCAAGAACTTACAACAGACAGTGGTTATTACGGTACAAGAAAGTATTAAAGAGGCGGTTGCCCTCGAAATTAAGCCAATTCGGGAAGAAATTCAAAATCTAACAAAGGAAATTCAGAGAATAGATAATAAAATGGATACAGCCAATGCTAAAATATTAAATCAAGAGATAGCACTGGAGAAATACAGAAAGCACGCCCAGGAAATTAACAGTAAGGTAGATGACCTAGAGAATCGCAGCAGACGCAGCAATATTAAAATAAGAGGTATTCCGGCCCAGATAAAATCTGAAGATCTCCAGTTAATAACTACAGAAATTTTTAAGCAAATATTAGGAGAGGATGCCCCACAAGAAATAATAATCGATAGAGTACACCGAGTAGGCAAGGTAAAAGGGGACGCGCGTGCCAGAAGCAGGGACGTCTTATGCAAATTGCACCTATTTACACTAAAAGAAAAAATCTTGAAAAAAGCGAGAATCATGAGCTCAATAAAATACCAAGAGAATGATATCGAATTATTTCAGGACCTCTCAATGAGGACAATTGAAAGAAGACGCCTCCTGAAACCAGTCCGGGAAGAAATTCAGAGGAAAGGAGGGACATATAGATGGGGTTTCCCCCTCAGCTTAATTGCTACAGTTAATAATAAATCCAAAATCTTGAGGGATGGGGAACCTCTGTCCCCCTTTCTGGAAGATCTGGGGTTATCCCATATACAGATTGCTGGTTGGGAGGAATCACTAGGCTAAAATTTTGATAGTTACCACAGGACGTGGGGGAGTGGGTTTCCGAGACTCTGGCTCTTCATTGGTAATCCCAAGTGAATTACTAAGAGGAGTATCTGGAAATAAGGGCCAACCAAAAAAAAAAAAAAAAAAATGTGTGAGTTGGGCCCTTCCAGATATGGATATACGACGGATGTATGTGGAATGAATGTGTTGTGTTTAAATGAAGGTTGTCAGCCGATGATTATTGCTCCACAGGTGGAAGTTATTATATCCACAGGCGGGGCTACCCAACCGTGGCCACAACTAATTTTAAAGAATTTTGTATTAATAAAATGAATAAAATTAAATTTGAATCTATTAATGTGAAAGGGGCTAATTCAGGGTGCAAAAGAGGAAGAAATATTGAAGAATTGGTTCGTAAAAAGGTAGACATAGGCTTTATCCAAGAAACTCATTTTAAAACTAATAAACTGCCCAAATTTTTTGATAAAAGATATAAAAAATGGGTGATCAATTCGAATAATCAGAAAAAGGCTAGGGGGGTGGCGATTGTTTTTAGTTCCAAATTGGCCGTTACTATTAATGAGGTGATTAAAGATGAAGAAGCAAGAGAATTAATAGTGGTAGGATGTATCAATGGTATAAAATTTACTTTGGCCAATTTATATGCACCGAATGTGAATCAAGTGGATTTTATAATAAACTTTCTGGAGAAGGTGAAGAATGTGGCAACAGGAACGATAATTATTGGAGGAGACTTTAATGTAGCTATTGATCCAAGCTATGATACATCAAGGGGAGGGAGCTGTATATCGGACAAAGAATTGGAGAGGTTGACAGATAGAATCAAAATATTAGAATTGGTAGACATATGGAGACTGCAGAACATACAGGTGAGAGATTATACATTTGTTTCTAATAGGCATGGGACCGCCTCCAGGATCGATCTTTTTTTAATACCCCAGAAGGACATTGGGAGAGTGGGGGGGACTGAAATTGGCCTTATAACATACTCCGTTCATGCTCCAGTCTGGCTGACTATGGAAGTGGGTCAAGAGCCCGCCACTGATAGAATATGGAGATTGGACTCGGCATTACTGGAGGATGAGGAGGTTAAAAATAAACTGTCGGTAGGTATAAAGGAGTTTCTGGCATATAATGTGTCACCAGAAATCTCTCCAATTACGCTATGGGACACCCTTAAATGTGCCATAAGAGGTACGTTGATTGCAATTAAGAGTACTAAGATCAAAGAAAAAAAACTTAAGACAGATAGTCTGATCACACAACTGGAAGATGCAAATAAAATATTGAAGGGCTGTCCCTCGACTGAAAATATAATAAAGGTTAACAATATTAAAAGAAAGCTTAATCAAGTCTTAGATAAAAGATGTGAACAAGATTACAAAAAAAAAAAGCTTATATTTAAAAAAAATATTAATAGATCGAGTAAGGCCATGGCAGAATATTTAAGGAAGGGGAATAAGAAAAATTTCATTGAAAAGATTCGGGATGACAGTGGGAACCTTTATACTAAGAGTGAAGAGATTGGTGCAATCTTCACCGACTATTATGAAAAATTATACAATCTAGAAAAGGACTCGACCGTAGAGCCGAATACTTTTCTTGAAAAGGCGGGATTACCAGTAATTAATGAGGATATGCGGTCGATGCTGGAGGCACCCATTGCTGAATCAGAATTTAAAGAAACAGTTTTAAATTTAAAAAAAGGGAAGAGTCCAGGCCCAGATGGGTATACAGCTGAATTTTACCAAACAGTCTGGGAGGATCTGGCCCCTATATTCTGCAGTTTAGTAAATTTTGAAGACTCCGAAGTCACCTTCTCCAGAGAATCAAATAAAGCTCTTATAACATTGATACCGAAAGAGGGGAAATCTACTGACAAATGCAGCCAATACAGACCAATTTCCCTAATCAACGTAGACGTTAAAATATACTCCAAAATATTGGCAACAAGATTGGAAATTATTATGGAACAGTTATTGGGTAAACAACAAATTGGTTTTAGAAAAAAAAGACTAATACAAGAAAATGTCTACGCGGCTGTCGGTTTTATGCACGAGTGTAAAAAGGGGAAAAAAGAGGGTATTTTGGTAACAGTGGATGCAGAGAAAGCCTTTGATCGAATATCAAGAGATTTTCTATTTAGTACTTTAGGAAAATTTGGGATAGAAAATTCCTTTATTTCCAGAATTAGAAAACTTTATCGAAATCAATACTCGTGCATAAGGCTGAATGGCCGGGTGGCAAAAGAATTTAAATTAAATAATGGAGTGAGACAGGGTTGCCCGCTGTCTCCTCTCCTTTTTAATCTTGGTCTGGAACCGGTGATTAATCTAATTCAAAAGGAGAAGCTTATAAAAGGTATACCTATGAAAGACTATGAGCTTAAGCTTCTCGCTTATGCAGATGATCTGCTGCTGACATTGCTAAATCCTTCAGTGTCCCTTCATAGGGCTTGGGAAATACTTGATGAATTTAGTACGTTTTCTAATTTTAGAATCAATAGGGGGAAAACGATGATTCTGAATATCGGATGTTCCGAAACAACAAAAGCTATATTACAGAAGGCTGACCATCTGGCTTGGTGTAAAAGATCAATTAAATATCTGGGAATTGAGCTGTGCAGTGACTATAGGGATTTGTACAACGTTAATTTTCCCAAGCTAATCACGGACTGTAAAGCTATACTGAGATCGGCAGATCGCCCGTGCTTTGGAGCATTAGCCAGGGTAGACATTATTAAGATGCTGGTTTTGCCCAAGATACTTTACGTTCTACAGTGTTTGCCAATTGCCCTTCCGAAAAGATGGTTTCAAGAATGGAGAAGTATTTTTCAAAATTTTATATGGGCAAATAAAAAACATAGGATAGCTTATGATTACTTGATGAGAGGGAAAAAGCGGGGGGGATTGGGGGCCCCAGATGTATTGGGTTATTATAAATGTGTCCATGTTACAAGAATAGTACAATGGTGCTGCCCAACTGCCCGCGAAAGAATCTGGATAAAGGTAGAACAGGAAGAGCTAAATATAGAAATGGTAAATACATGGATCTTAGATAATATAAAAGCATTATTGGATAAAACATCTCATCCTATTATTAAACCAACTCTTAGAACATTATATGAAATGTTAAAAACATGGACTTTTGACTTTGGAGTTTCCCAATTAGTCACACTTAGACAAAATAAGGATTTCCCGCCTGCATTAGATAAGGACTGGTTTAGAGTCAATAATGTCAGCCCTGACATTAGACTTTTAGATATCCAAGGCAACAAGGATTTAAAAATAATGGGGGTATCTGGTACCAATTGGGAGATAACACCTTGGGCTAAATTGCAAATAAGCAACTTTATTAAAAAGTTAGAAAAAAAAAGGGGTATTAGTAAGCAGTTAAATATAATTGAACGATGGATCGCCATGAATGAGAAACCAAAAAAGCTTCTATCTAAATGCTATAAATATATGCAGGATAACATCTGTGGTAGATTTTCCAAGTGGCGAGAAAGATGGGAGGAAGATCTGAAAATCCCTTTAGAGGAGCATAGGTGGAATCAGGTGACCCATATAATCTGGAAATACCCTTTTAGAAAACTGCAATGGACCCAATACAAAACCGTGGCCAGATGGTATTTTACACCAGCCAAGATGGTAAGGTTTTCAGGGAACCAAAAGAATCAATGTTGGCGGTGTGATCAGGGGGGGGCCGATGAGATACATATGTGGTGGAGCTGTCCAGTGGTAAGAGGACTATGGGGAGAACTAGAGGTTCTTTTGGGGTAAACATTTGGGAAAATGTATCCAGATTAATCAAATGGAGGCAATTTTTGGCATTGTTGACTCTGAAAGTAATATGCTAGTAAAAGAACTGAGAGAAATTGGTTCATTAGTTGCCGGTAATATCATAGCTAAGAAATGGAAAAGTAGAGACCCTATTAAAATATCGGAGTGGCTGGCGGGTATGTTTGATTTTTGGGAGGAGGCGTCCGCTGCAGACGGAGAAATACACAATATGGAAATGCTTGATGAGAACTGGTTGGGGAAACTTAAAAAGGGGTGGATGGAATTAGTGGTTGGGGCAGATTGTTAGATATAATAAACATTGAAAGGGTGGTGGATTTCATGGTGGGCAGTATGGAGGTACATTTGGGTTACGATCAGCATGACGGAGGCTGTTGTTTGGGCCCCGTCTCCGCGGTGCGTTATTTCTGTACGTTTCGGTCGCGGCTCTGTTTTACGGTCCGGCCGGGTCCGGTGTGTCCGGTCGGGTCTCGGTTCGGCCCGCCTCACCATGGTTTTCGGTGGTGGGTCGGGCGGGATCGGGTCCGGGTTGGGTATGTCGGATCTGGGTGGGTCATGGATAGGGGTGGGGCCGGGTTACGCCGGGGCCGGATCGTGCAGATTGAGTTTTTGCCGGGATTAGTACCCATACAGAATATAAGTAATACTGGCTGACGAGGAGTTTGGTGAATGATGTGAAGTTTGGGTGTCAGGGGGGAATGATTTGATCAGTATTGTTTGAATGTGGGTATATGAGTGTGTATTTATGGGTATATGAAGGTACAGATGGGTTTGTATGTGTACTAGGATGTATGGGGGGGGGGATACGGGTCGGTTTGTATAAGTGGGTTGGGTTGAATAAGAATATCTGTGTTTTGGTTTGTATATATTTTGTAACTTTAATATGCATTTACTATATTTAGACAAAATAAAAGAAAGTATATAAAGAATGTCGAACTATGATGCAAACTGATTTACCAGACAAAGAGGTTTACGATGAAGCCTAGTTGCTGAGTCTGGTAGCATAGATACAGAGCTGAGTTCGAAAAAAAAAGGAGTAGAGTATTCCTTTGTGGCAATGTCACATGTCCACTTCTAAATTAGTCTATATTCGAGACTTAAAACTTGTTTAAAGAGGAACTCCAGTGAAAATAATGTAATAAAAAAAGTGCTTCATTTTTACAATAATTATGTATAAATGATTTAGTCAGTGTTTGCTCATTGTAAAATCTTTCCTCTCCCCGATTTACATTCTGACATTTATTACATGGTGACATTTTTACTGTGGGCAGGTTATGTAGCTGCTGCTAGCTGTTTTGGCTGTTAGAGACAGCTGTAAACAGCTAATTCCTGTCTGTGAGCCTTGTTACATTGTAACAAACTGCCAAAAGTACCGCGGTCCCAGAGCTTCTTGTGGGAGGGGTTTCAGCACAAAATTAGTCATACAGCGCTCCCTGATGGTCTGTTTGTGAAAAGCAATATATTTCTCATGTGAAAGGGAGTATTAGCTACTGATTGGGATAAATTCTTGGTTGGAGTTTCTCTTTAAAGGGAAGGTTCAGGGAGGGTGGGTAAAAAATAAAAATCAATTTCCACTTACCTGGGGCTTCCTCCAGCCCGTGGCAGGCAGGAGGTGCCCTCGCCGCCGCTCCGCCGGCTCCCGGTGGTCTCCGGTGGCCAACCCGACCTGGCCAGGCCGGCTGCCAGGTCGGGCTCTTCTGCGCTCCAAGGCCCGGAACTTCTGCGTCCCACGCCGGCGCGCTGACGTCATCGGACGTCCTCCGGGCTCTACTGCGCATGCGCAGTAGTTCTGCGTCCGACCAGACAGTGTCCTCTCTCACTAGGCTGTTTGTAATACATGATCATCTGTCACCTTCTCGCAGCCGCAGTCACAGCAAGTGCATTTATCAGACCAATAGGAATCCTCCCTGTCCAGATTCACTGAAAATTTGTATGTGATGGACGCTCCTCCACAATTGTAATGGACTCTGTCCCACATAGCAGGAATTAGACATGTCGGGCCTTAGTAGAATTAGAATGAGATCAGAGAGAAATACAAAGAGAAAAGCCTATAGAATAATCATGCCCTGTGGTGCAGCTGCATGGGCCCTAGTGGGCATGGTACACCTGTGTGGCTGCACGGCCTGCACGGGACAGTGATATTGATTATTATCTGTGTAACCAGAGGCGTCCCAGCCACCAGGCAAGGACAAACGGTGGCCTGGAGCGCTGGGTGGGGGAGGGGCGCCGTCGCGGAGGGGGTGGAAATGCCCACCTTCCCCCGCCAGACTGTGCAATCCCTGTGGTGAATAGACGCCGCGCCAGTTCATCCCCGCAGCCCACTGCTCCAGCCTGCATAGTATTCCGGCAGGCAGAGCAGGGCTACGAGAAGATGGCGCCTGAAGCCCTGTACTGGAGACCATTTGTGTCTCCAGTACAGGGCTTCGGGCGCCATCTTCCTGTAGCCCTGCTCTGCCTGTCAGCATGGGACTTTCGAAGGCTGGCTGCGCTGCTGCAGGAAGATTGTCGGGGGAGTAGCGCCCAGGGAGAGGAGTCTTCTGCAGGTGAGTAAATGCTTTTCTTTTTACAGGTAATTATACATTTTTAGTGAAACGCTGCCCGCATTAGGATAATTTCCTGGTGACCGCTGGCCACATTATGATTATTTCCTGGTGAACGCTGGCCACATTACGATTATTTTATGGTGAACACTGGCCACATCACAATTATTTTATGGTGAATCATTTCTGCATTATGGTTATTTTCCAGTGAAAGATTGCCGCATTATGATTATTTTAAGTGAATCATTGCTGCGTTATTTTCTGGTGAAAGATTGCCGCATTACTTTTATCTTATGGTGAAACATTGCTGCGTTGCGATTATTTTCATCAGGGGGCACCACACCCGGGGGGGGCGCCACAGGTTTTCTCGCCTGGAGTGACAAAATGGCTAGAGACGCCCCTGTGTGTATCATTTTAACTGATATGGAAGATTTCTGATATGGAAGATTTCTCTTTTTATACAAGTAGAAGGGAGTTAAGTGTACCTGAGCCACAGCTTGGGGACAAAAAGCACATACTTATCTAATAAGAGTAAAGCCTCTGGACCCTAATGAGGCTCCCCTCGCTGTCTTCTGGTCCCCCGTTGTCGAGTGCGGACCCTCCAAAGATTACTCACAAGGGTTTGTCTGTAATCTGATCTGGGCCGCTTTCCTCTTCTAGCACAAGCACAGCCGCGCCCTCACACTTAAGGTGGACACTAACGGTAAAAGTTCTAGCAAAAAATCGTTCGAGCGATCAAAAATTCTGATCGGAAGAAAAATCATTCACTACAACATCAACGAACCAATCTTTGCTTCCGATTTATCACAACCAACAAGAAAATCCAGATTTTGGTTTGACGGAAATCCAATTGGACGACTATTCTTATAATCGTTCATAATCGATTGTGCCTATCAACTGAGAATGTTTAAAACCAATCCGATCAGAATTTCTGATCGCGCGAACACATTTTTTGCTAGAAATTGGACAGTTAGACCCGGTGCACACCAAAAACCGCTAGCAGATCCGCAAAATGCTAGCAGATTTTGAAACGCTTTTTCTTATTTTTCTGTAGCGTTTCACCTAGCATTTTGCGGTTTTGTGAAGAGTTTTTGGTGTAGTAGATTTCAGATATTGTTACAGTAAAGCTGTTACTGAACAGCTCCTGTAACAAAAACGCCTGCAAAACCGCTCTGAACTGCCGTTTTTCAGAGCGGTTTGCGGTTTTCCTATACTTTACATTGAAGGCAGAAACGCCTCCGCAATCCAAAATCTGCAGCAGCCCGGGAGTATGCGTTTCTGCAAAACGCCTCCCGCTCTGGTGTGCACCAGCCCATTGAAATACATTACCCAAGCGTATCCGCAGCCACAAGCGGATCGCAAAATGCAGCCGAACCGCTCTGGTGTGCACTAGGCCTGTGTGGCCACCTTAAGCCAGAGCTTGAGCAGCTCTGTGTTACTGGGCAGGCATGGCTGCGCTCATGCTAGAAGAGGAACACTGTCCTGATCAGCTGAGCGGCAATTGGACGCCAGAGTACAGTGAGGGAAGCATCATTAGGATCCAGAGGCTTCCTTCTCCCTAGGCAAGTATGTGTTTTTGAACCAAAGCTTCAGCTCAGGTTTGCTTTTAAGTGTCTTTTTCAGTGGAGTTATAAATAATACTTTCCCCAAGACTCCCGTCCCGCTCCTGATATTTATACATCCATCCACAAACCTTCCCATTGTAATGACACTGAATTTCAAGTCTTCAACTTCAGGGTCATATGATTTAAAGTGGACCTGAACTCTTGCACTGGACAGAAGGAAAACAGAGAAATGCACCCTGTATGTACTTAGAGAGTTTAGCCTGTGTAATCCCACTCATCTGTGACTAAACACAAGTTGTAATTTGATCCCTTAGCTGGGTCAGATGACTTTGCAGAGGGCTCATTGGTAAACACAGGATGTTAACAATAACTCAGTTTCCATGAAAGCAGGAAGTAGATAAACTGCATAATTATTGCAGGATTTGTATCAGCTGTAACAAAGATATGTTTTTCTTGAAAGGTTATTATACTGTTGCTTATCTTTTAGAGCGGAGATGAAGTTCTGATTTTAGGTTCGCTTTAACATTCAAAAGTCCTTGGAACTGAAGCACTTCCAAGTGCTGACTCACCCATCATCCTAAAACTCCCATGTAATTACCACAATTGCATGCCCCCCCCCCCCCCAATACCATCAAAGCACCCACCCCCCTTCCAGATAAAATTAATGCAGCCACTTCCCTCCCCCACAGCTGGCTGGATATATTGAGGGAGACCAGTCGCTTCACATTTCTGGGGTCCAAATAGGTATATATACAGAGTGTGTGTGTGTGTGTGTATATGAGTGGGCAAGCTTTATATTTATTGAGGGGTTAGAAAGGGGTCATTTTTTTACCCCATGGCCTCCTCCCCATCCACTAGATTCAAAATTCCTGATCTCTCTCCAGGGTGGGGCATGCAGCTTACCACCTCATCCAATCAAGAAGCAGGAGGGGGAGTGGCCAGCCTGCCAATCAACCCTCTTTCCCTGTGGAGAATGGAAGGCATGGTTTGGTTGGTAGCAGGGTGCAATTAAAACCGCAGCCTCTCCAGAAGTGTGCTGCAGAGAGCCTCTTATCGTTTTTGGTGAAGGAGTAATGGAATTCTGACATCAGTTTATGCATTATCTTATTAGGGTCCCTTTTCCTCAGATGACGGAACTGCATACTTGTCGGGCAGTTCAGCCTCCTGGCTGCAGGTCACGAGTGCCACACAGCTGCAATTTCACACAGCAGAATGGCAGCATTTTGCAACACCATGTGTGTCATCATTTGACATGCCGTGGTGCTACCCGGCAGCAAAAAACGCAACTTTACACGTCTGATCACCAGGGCTGTGGAGTCTGAGCAATTTTGGGTACCTGGAGTCAGAGATTTCATAAACTGAGGAGTCGGAAATTGGGTGATTTTTGTACCAACTCCACAGCCCTGCTGAACACGATGTGATTTTACAAGTCTTTGCCAAGCACTAACAAGCACCTGGCCGATGCATGGGAGCAGCTGACAGGTGGTGAATTTGGCTCCGGGCTCTGTCTTCATACATGTGCCACATGTGGATGCTGGTGTGACGTGGGTGTGTGTCACGCACCCACGTATATGCTAACCACGTGGGGTGCGTGTATGTGGACAGAGCCATCGGGGGGACATGGTCAGGTAAAGTACACTGCACCAGGCAGGCACATTTTACGTTAGGGGCTGGTACTAGGAGCGTCAGGCTTGGCGAGGTGGCAAATAAGGAATTACAAGGAGTATTCCCATGAGATTTCATGCTGAAATTGATTGGGAATTGGCCTTCAGTGTATGGGCAGGCAGCAGAGCTCTCTCCGATCAGAGAGAGAGATCTGTTTCTTGGTCAATCTGCCCATACATTGTCTGATGTAGTAAAGGTGTGGGCACCTTTACTAAACATTGCGATACAAAGATAATACACAATTGAAAAAATGAATACACAATTGAAAAGGTCCACTAATACACTGTATGTAAAGGTGGAAAAGGAGTACCTTCATGCCACAGCAGTGAAAACACAGAGGGAAATCTATCTGAATGAACAATGCACAACTTGTAGTATAGCAATCAAATACAAAAAATAAGATTTATATATAACAACAATTTGTTTCACTCATGACTGTGCCATCAGTAACATCACCAGAATCAGATACAACATTTTGATACAGGAATGATTCACTGTAAGACACACCCTTCGTTTAAATGGACAGCAGACATCTATAGGGATAAAGCACACATGTATAAAGACTAGCTCTCCAAAACATGAATCATCAGTGAATGTTATTCTGCTATCAACTTACATTATTTTTATTATTTTATTTGGCAAAAAGAGGCAAACCACTAATGTGAAGCTAGTGGCTTTCTCACAGCAGATCTGGGGTGGTGAAAAGGCTGCTGGTTGGCGTCTGGCTACCTGTTGGCATGTGACTGCAGAAGTTGTGCATAATACGCTACACAGACAGACTAGCAGCTGTCCCGACCCCAGCCCCGACTGCCGAGCCTCACCCGCTGAGGGTCACACTGCCAGGATCCGCACTGACCGCGGCTCACACAATAGAGGACCCTGCTGGGGAAATCTGCGCACACCGCTGGCAGCATGCTGTGCGCATTACCTGCAGCACACATAGCTTCTCAACACCTGACTTCTTGCCAAGAATGTCCGAGAGGGAACACCGGAACTTACCTGTTGCTGTTCCTGGACCGAGACTGCTGGGGCTATCAGGAAAGCATGGGCTCCGTCCCGAGGTGCAGATTCTTCTAATCCTCCTGTACACAGCACTCCAGCACGGATGTGAGTGGCTGACTAGGCTCTTGTTTTCTATACGTTAGATTTGCTATTCACCAGGTACTCAAATATTTTCATCACATAGCAAGTGTGTATTCTCAATGAGTGATCATGGTGACATCTACTGGAACAAAGTGTGAATTACAAGTCTTAAGGCCTGTACACTCATAGATGAATGATGTTTCATTAAATGTGTTGTATAGGTACTATTTATTATTTGTTTGTCATTAATTATAAATTAATTATGTCTAATTTAGTAGGGTTCTTCAAGGAAAAAGAACACAATGCTCTTTTCTTTTGGCCAAAATATAAAATAATCTGTAGGGAGAAAAGGTGATTCCCAGGAACTCTCCCACTCGTCCATAATGGATCTCTCTTTTTTATCCATGTCCTTTGTCCACTGGCACTGTGGTGAAATATCCCATGAGTGTCTTAATACAGCAGTCCACATTTACAATGCTTCTCCCAATCTCAGCTCTGGTAAGCGCACAACAGCATTTTCAAAGGCACTCCCATACCTCAATGCCAAGTACCGGAAGGGGTGGGGATGGTGCTATCAAGGTGGTTCTATGCAGGAATGGACACATAAGCATTTATACTTACCTGGTATTTCCTCCAACCCACTGTAGGGGGGCTATATAGATGCACTCTTAGCGAACGGCACATGTGCAGAATGCTCCTGGCCCCAGAAGCAGATAAGGGGGTGTGCATGTCCGGAACCACATGCGCGCAGTGGAGAGCGACTGACGGCAACTGAAGAATTTACTGGAGAAGATTGCAGAAGAACATAGTGGCCCTGGAGAACATCAAGGGAGCCCACGTCCTACAGGAGGATGGAGGAAGCCCCAGGTAAGTATAAATGCTTATGTTTATAAACACTTGTGTTTCCTTTATGCATATGGAGAGAGGAGGAGTCTGAAATATTGATGTAGGTAACAGTTCAGGGCCATCTCTGCTGGGACTCTAGCATGTGAACAGTGTCCCCCTCTCCCCATCAATGGGTCATTGAGCAAACTGCCAGCTGTATCGACTCTGCTGACTGCAGGCCAAGAGCATTGGTCTTCTAATCAGATACACCTTAATGTCGTCATATCTCTGTAGACTTATCTTAAAGGGTACCTGTACTGAGTAAAATTATTTAAAATAAACACATGAGGTAACTTCAAATGAACATTACATAGTTACCTTGCCATCAGTTCCTCTCAGAAGCTCACCATTTTCTTCTGACAATGATCCCTTCCAGTTCTGACAACATTTTGTCAGAACTGAAATATATCAGTTGCTGTCAGTTATATATCAGTTGCTTTCAGTTACTGCTGAGAGGAGAACTGATGTGTCCATGTTTCCCTATGGCTCAAATGGGCAATATTACAGTTTAACTGTGTGCTGACCAGGAAGCTGTTATGGGGTAATGGCCATTTTTAAAATGGAGGATGGAGAATTCCATTGATCACAGTGGACAAACAGAACACAGGAGAGGAGAAAGAGATTGATGAATAGACTACACAGCAGGTAAGTATGACTTGTGTATGGTTATTTTGACTTTTAATTTTCAGTACAGGTTTTTTTTAATAGCAACAGTTTGTCTTTCAGACAAGTTCCTCCTCATCCTTTCTCAAGTAGATTCATATTCGCAGCTTGACAAAATTATCCAACTTACCTGTAAGACTGCAAGTCTTTCTCCTGCAAAGAAAATTAGGACACACTGCACTAGAGAGGTCTACTATTTGGGGTTGTATCCACTAAAGCTTTTCCAGTCATTGGGCCTCTGTCTTGCATTTTTTTTCATACTACAAGGTAGACTTTGAAACTCTTTCATAGTTAATTTTGAGAAGAATATGTTGTCTATATATGCAAATACAGTAATACTTTACTTTTTGTTTTCCTCAGCATATTGATGCTCCTCCCTTTTATTTCATAGCTAGTCCCTATACATATGGTGTCATGGTGGCAACAGGATATTGGAAAATTGTGTCCTGAAATATGTGAAATGTAATTTCCTGTCATATCATCTTGGCAGCATAGCTAGCCTATCTCTTACAGGCTCTTTCACACTGAGTCTGATATGCTGTTTAACAAGGGATAATATCATTGCAATGGGATGCAATGATATTCCTATGGGGATTTCACTTTGAGTGATCTCATGCAGTAATGCACCAAATGCTGTGTGTTAACTGCATAATGAGTGTGTTTACATTGGCAGTGAGACATACTGTCATTGTACTGAGTGCCTCACGGTATGGTTACTGTGCAATGCAACTTTTTAGCTGCTTTGGGATCCTAACAGAACACCTGAGTTAGGATAGCAGACTTCCTTTTATTCTACTCTGCTCAAAAAAAATAAATAAAGGGTGCACTTAAACAGCACAATGTAACTCCAAGTCAATCACACTTCAGTGAAATCAAACTGTCTCCTTAGGGCCTGTTTCCACTACACGCAGATTGGATGCAGAATGGATGCAGAAAAACTGACTCCAATGAATGCCTATGGGAAAATCTGCATCAGAAAAATCGCCTTTAGTAGAAACAGGCCCATAGGCATTCATTGGAGTCAGTTTTTCTGCATCCATTCTGCATCCAATCTGCGTGTAGTGGAAACAGGCCCTTAGGTAGCAACACTGACAATCAATTTCACATGCTGTTGTGCAAATGGAATAGACAACAGGTGGAAATTATAGGCAATTAGCAAGATATCCCCAATAAAGGAGTGGTTCTGCAGGTGGTGACCACCGACTACATCTCAGTTCCAATGCTTTCTGACTGATGTTTTGGTCACTTTTGAATGCTAGCAGTGCTTTCACTCTAGTGGCAGCATGAGATGGAGTCTACAACCCACACAAGTGGCTCAGGTAGTGCAGCTCATTCAGAATGGCACATCAATGCGAGCTGTGGCAAGAAGGTTTGCTGCGTCTGTCAGCGTAGTTTCCAGAGCATGAAGGCACTACCAGGAGACAGGCCAGTACATCAGGAGACATGGAGGAGGCTGTAGGAGGGAAACAACCCAGCAGCAGGACAGCTACCTCTGCCTTTGTTCAAGAAGAAACGGGAGGAGCACTGCCAGAGACCTGCAAAATGACATCCAGCGGGCCACAAATGTGCATGTGCCTGCTAAAATGGTCAAAAACAGACTCCATGAGGGTGGTATGAGGGCCCGACATCCAAAGGTGGAGGTTGTGCTTACAGCCCAACGGCCACCCAGAGTTGTGCTTACAGCCCAGCAGAAAGGCAATTTCCGGTGCTCTTCACAGATGTAAGCAGGTTCACACTGAGCACGTGACAGACATGATAGAATCTGGAGACATTGTGGAGAACATCCTGCTGCATGCAACATCCTACAGCATGACCGGTTTGGCAGTGGGTCAGTAATAGTGTGGGGTGGCATTTCTTTGGGGGGCCGCAAAGCCCTCCATGTGCTCGCCAGAGGTAGCCTGACTGCCTTTAAATACCGAGATGAGATCCTCAGACACCTCGTGAGACCATATGCTTGTGCGGTTGGCCCTGGGTCCCTCCTAATGCAAGACAATGCTAGACCTCACGTGGCTGGAGCGTGTCAGCAAGGCGAAGGCATTGATGCTATAGACTGGACCTCCCCTTCTCCAGACCTGAATCCAATTGAGCACATCTGGGACATCATGTCTCGCTCCATCCACCAACACCACATTGCCCTACAGACTGTCCAGGAGTTAGTGGATACTTAAGTCCAGGTCCAGGAGGAGATCCCTCAGGAGACCATCCACAACTTCATCAGGAGCATGCCCAGGCATTGTAGGGAGGTCATACACGCACGTGGAAGCCACACACACAGCACTGAACCTCATTCTGTCTTGTTTTAAGGACATTACATCAAAGTTGGATCAGCCGGTAGTGTTTTTTCCACTTTAATTTTGAGTGTGACTTCAAATCCAGACCTCCATGAATTGATACATTTGATTACCATTGATCATTTTTGTGTGATTTTGTTGTGTTCCCTTTATTTTTTTGAGCAGTATAGTAATCAAACCTGCTAGTCAGGAGGTGGAACTGACCTGCACAAATGCTGCCATCATGTGATGGTGATGCAACAAAAAAGGAAAACAATACATATTATAGGACACAGCTTAAAAAGTTCCTGATTTTGATGTATTGCCTGTTTGTTTTATATTCATGGGTGAATGGGGCCTTGAACCAAATGCTATTTAAATACAAATCAAATGTTCATTAAATATAAATGAAGTACATATTCAAATAAAAATGAAATGCTATTCAGACACAAATGGAATACCTATACGAACACACGTGAGAGGCTGTTCAAATGCAAATGAAATTGAAAGAAAAAAAAGGTTAAAAAACAAAACAAATTATTCTACTACAAAGAGATACTGAAGTGGCTATTTTATTTTTATACCACTCCACAACCATTCAAAAGAACCCACATTTGTCTATGAAAGAGCCACTATTGTTAAAAACATATTGTTAAAAATCAGACTTTGCGTCAAAGTTTTCAGTAGAACATTCCGATAATGGTGAAAATCGCATGGGCAAAAATGATCTGGCTCTAAAGCTAATATTTTGTTGCACAACAAGTGAATCTTGTAGCTCTCAATGGAGTTGATTCACTAAAGCATATTAAGCTTAACCTTTGCAGATAGCCTAGTTTAGAAATTACGAACATTTACACAAATCTATGTAGCAACTTACGTAAATCGCATAACGCACTATATACGTACACTACTTACATTGCATGTTACTCAAGCAACTTAAGTGTTGCATGTATATAGCGCATTACACAATTTACAGTAGCAAGAAAAAGTATGTGAACCCCTTGGAATTATATGAATTGCTGTACAAATTGGTCATAAAAGGTGATCTGATCTTCACGTAAGTCACAACAATAGACAATCACAGTCTGCTTAAACTAATACCACACAAATAATTAAATGTTTCCATGTGTTTATTGAACACACCATGTAAACATTCACAGTGCAGGTGGAAAAAGTATGTCAACCCCAAGACTAATGACATCTCCAAGAGCTATTCGGAGTGAGGTGTCAGCCAACTGGAGTCCAATCAATGAGATGAGATTGGAGGTGTTGATTACAGCTTCCCTGCCCTATAAAAAACACACATTAGTTTTGGGTTTGCTTTTCCCAAGAAACATTGCCTGATGTGAATGATGCCTTGCACAAAAGAGCTCTCAGAAGACCTACGATTAAGAAATGCTGACTTGCATAGAGCTGGAAAGGGTTATAAAAGTATCTCCAAAAGCCTTGCAGTTCATCAGTCCATGGTAAGACAAACTGTCAATAAACGGAGAAAGTTCAGCACTGCTGCTACTCTCCCTAGGAGTGGCTGTCCCGTAGAGATGACTGCAAGAGTACAGCGCAGAATGCTCAATGAGGTGAAGAAGAATCCTAGAGTGTCGGCTAAAACACTAAACAAGAATGGAGTTCATGAGAGGATACCACAGAGGAAACCACTGCTGTCCCCAAAAAAAACATTGCTGCTTGTTTAAAGTTTGCAAAAGAGCACCTGGATGTTCCACAGCAGTACTGGCGAAATAGTCTGTGGACAAATGAAACCAAAGTTTAGTTGTTTGGAAGAAACACACACTAGGGGCCATATGCAATTCACTTTTTCACCAGAGTTTTCTCCAAGGAGATACTTTTTCATCTTTGATTTAAAATAACTTCCCATCACTTTTCAACTAAAAAAGTACAAAAAAGTAGGCATCAAGTATCAAAATTACTTGGCAGCACTTTCAAACAAAACTTATACCTGAATGATTTATCTGCATGGATGTGCAGAGCTCCAATAACTGGACTATATTACACACCTAGCACTCACTACAGGCAAAGGGGGGTGTTAGCTTCAGTGATAAAGTGTGCACAGATTATTACCTAATAGACTTCCCTATGGCGGTGACGGACCCCCTCGGGGAAGACCTAACACTAGTCTAGCAATAGAAACATAATATTTCTCATGCTGCTAATCATAAATGGTATACTGTAACATCTGCGGCTGCGGGCACGCAGGGTGTCTCAGCAGCCGCCTCAGTTCCCTGCTTGGAGGATTTCTCCGTTCCACCGGCGTCTAGCACGCCGGGGACGGAATTGTCATTAGCACATAGGGTTGCTGTATCGCGCGGCCGCGCGCGTAGACAGGACCTTTATGCTGGGAGGAGGCGCATCAGCTGACCCGCTGGTCGGCTGACGTCAGAGGGGACTCACGCCGCTCAGGATTGGCTAATTGTAGTGGGCGCGGCTGTGAGGTTTCCTCTGCTTCTTAAGCCTGCACGATTCACTCGCAACCTGTCTGCTGTTGCGAATACATACGTGTTAGCCCTCAGACCATAGACTAGTATCCGGTGTGCTTTGATCTGGGAGGAAACCAGGGATTTCACACAAGACTAGGACTATTGTTTATTGTATTATTATTGATATTCTGTGTATGACTCTGGGTTATCTCTGACTCCGCTATTGCTTAACGTTTCTGTACCTCTGCCCATCTGATCTAGTTGCTGAACCTCTGCCTGAATACCTACTACTCTTTTGCCTACTGATTCTGTACTGTTTCTGCCTCTCAGTTGCCGAACCTAGCCTGTCTGACCTCTCTATTCACCAGTGGATCCTTGCCACTGGTGAGGTGCTTTCTGATAGTACCCACCAGCTCCTCTGGTGAGGTTTAGTTAAATCTACTCAGTTACTGTTTCTGATAGTACCCACCAGCTCCTCTGGTGAGGTTTCATTAAACAAATCAGTTACTGTTGCACCAAGCACATCTCACTCTGTGTTCCTGTTAGCTATACTTGCATTATTGGTGATTCTGCAGATCACCACATAATCAGGTATAGCGTCTGTATTATTGGTGATTCTGCAGATCACCACATAATCAGACGTCTGTGTTGCTACACCAAAACATTATTTCAATCGTTACAGAACAGCAGACTAAAATATTATGGAGACACTGTGCAATCGGGTTGAACTTTTAACCACGACCGTTAACGATCTCATCAAGACGGTTAACATACAGCAGACTCAGATTGACCAGCTGGCTGAGACAGTTAACCGTCTTAAAGGTCCTAATGCACAAGTGTCCTCCCCTCCAGTTAATGAGCCCAGGATGGCTACTTCCGTAGATTTTCGGGGCATCAGTCTGATTTTCGAAATTTTAAGCACCGTTGCTTATCATATTTTGAATTAAGGCCAGTGTCTTCAGGTACAGAGAGCCAGAGAGTCACATTAATAAAGACTTTATTATCTGGTGATTCGCAATCTTGGGCATACAGTCTCCCCGAGGGTCATTTTTAAAGTATTTTCAACAGATAGCTTGCGCTCAGTCCATACATCCAATAGGGGGAACTTGCTTCTACAAGATTTCTCCTGGGCATAGAAACACCTCAAAATTCAAAAGAAATAAACAAGATAATAGTGCAGACTGCTATGCATCTATTGGCACCCCGCTGGTGTAAACGTAACCATATACACACTACTCGTGAGGTTTAGGGGGCGGGGACCACCACCACCAACTAAGACACAGGCTCTCCCCTCCAATCTGATGTGCTCCCTGCTCACCGTCAGTATGTATAATATGCGGCCAGTGGGATCATCAATACACAGCCTTCTGCTCAGTCCACTTGTCACAAGTATGGGCCCAATCTGTATCTCTATAGAGTATGCACCTCAAAATAAACAAATCCTCCAATGTGTAAAACCATACATTTAATATCTACTAATTAAAAGTAATGTGCGTACATCATAGTTTCTTTAAAAGTAACATGTCACAAGCATAATACCGATCTCCCCTCCAGGGCCACGGCTCAGCTCGCTCTCGTATCCATCGTGTCCAGCGTTCCTCACACTTGTTGTCCTCCTCGCTGCTCCAAGCCACGCCCTACCGGTTTCGTCACAGTGCGTGACTCAGTTATATATGATGACCCCGATTTAGCTACAACATCACAGAGAAAACTTAAGACCCTCAGACAAGGGCATAGCTCTGTCCAAACTTACGCTGCTGAGTTTAGGAGGTGAGCGGTGTCAGCCAGATAGGGGCAGTATGCATTATTAGATTGTTTTTTGTCAGGATTATCCGATGCAGTGGCTGATCTTATGTTAGGTCACCCTGAGCCTAAGTCAGTTGATAAGGCCATTTCCCTGGCAATTAAAATTGTTCGCCGAGTGCGATACCAGAAGCAGACTCGAGGCAGAACGCCAGGGAGACTTGCTTCTGGCATGTTCTCTCCTCCTGTTCCTCCCTCTCCTCCGCCAGATGAGCCGATGCAAATTGGACAGTCCAAGCTCACTGAGGTTGAGAAGAACAGGAGGCGTATCGAGAGACTCTGTCTTTATTGTGCAGAGAAAGGGCATATCGTAGCAAATTGTCCCAGGAAGGCGGAAAACTCCATCGCCTAGGTGTAGCTGGAGGTACTACCCCAGGCGATCCAGTCTTACCTCTGTTATGATCGCTGCTGCAGCAGGTATTGCTGGCAGTAGTAGTGCTGCTGAGGCAGTTCTGATCTCTTTCCATGCAAGCTGCATAGCTTTGTCTGCCTTTCCCTGCTGTCAGCTTGTTACTGATTATCATTCACCTGTGTGGGAATCTGCATGTCTGCTCCCATTGGATGACCTCAGTATAAAGATCTGCTTCCTGCAGGGTTTCCTTGGGCTATCATAGTTTCAGTGTAAGCTAGTCTTGCTGTTGCTCAGCCCCAGACCGTGTTTCTTGTTCTAAAGATACTTTGCTGGTTTTGCATCATATATTGGTTCATTGCCCATATATATGCATACCAGCACGTTTATTATTTTCCTTGTATTCGTGTTACGTTGATACATCAGTGACGCTGATATATACGTACACGAACTGTTTATATCCTGTGTTCAGTTAGTCAGTTCCAGCACGTTTTGGTGGATGCGCGTATCGTGATCGCCCGTGTTGAGCTAGTTATCCTGTTCCTGGTCTCGTTTGTGGATTGCGTTCATCTCTGCGAAGAGATAGCGAATCCTTCTGAATCCTGTCCTGTTTCCGTTTGTGGATTGCGTTCATCTCTGCGAAGAGATAGCGAATCCTTCTGAGTCCTGTTCCCTGTATTGCTCCAGTTCTAGTCAGTGTTCCTGCTTATGTCATATATCGGTTCATTGCCGATATATACATATGTTAGTCAGACGTTACAAATAGTTTCATTGATAGCTGTAATTGTAATACGCTAGGAAAACATACTTATTGTATATTTATCTGTGTTACGTTCATCTATCTTGATCCTGCTATTTCCTGACTATCCTGTCCTGTCTTTGTGAGGCACGCCATCGCTGCAAACGCATTGGCTGCCTCATTCCAGTCTGTCTTGTTGTGGACGCTTGCTGTCACTAAGTAGTGGCTAGTAAAGCAAGCGTTCATTCTGTCTACCTGTCCTGATCTCCTCAGTTCTGGTTTATGCGCTCAGCGCTACTTTGCGCTGAGACGTTTTCACGAAAGTATTGTTTGTGGCTGTTCGGATCTGCATCGGCTCTGTGCGCCACAATCTCCTATTGGAGTCAGTCCTCTCCTCCACTAAACTGGGGATATCCTGATTCCTTGTGCTGGTGTGTGTACCCCCTTCACGTCAGCTTATGCATCGCGTGCTGACCGTGGAGAATACACCTCCAAGCCTGACAACCTCTAAAGAATAAGCGTGTACTGCTCCCGTGTTCTATTACCTGGGAGGATCAAGTCCATTCCACCCAGGCTTTTGTAGACTCGGGTTCTGCAGTTAATGTAATGGCATATGATTTCACCATTAAGTTTGGTTTTCCTCTCCTTCCTGTGGGACGTCAGATTATAGTGACTGCAATGGATGATTCACCGTTGCAAGGGAAATTACCACTCACTCAGACTCCGTTATTGTTGTGTCAGTTGGGGGTATTGCATAAAGAACAGATACAGTTTTTGGTTCTAGAGATGTCTACCTCCACAGTGATTCTCGGTATACCGTGGCTTAGAAAACACTCCCCTCAGATTGACTGGAGTTCCAGACAATTGTTAGCCTGGTCCTCCTACTGTCATCATCATTGTTTGGAGAAAGTCACAGTAGGAGCTACCGAGATCCAAGTGGAAGGGTTACCATCTCACTCCTCTGGTTCCACTGATATTGAGGCCTGGAAGGACTGGGCAACTATGCTGAGTCCATTTCAGCAGGAAGCCCCAGAAGGGAAACTAGATGGAGTTCTATTTGTACCTCTTCAATTCAGATTTAAGATTCTTCATATGTTTCACTCCCATAAGAATGCAGGTCACCCTGGTGTTGCCCGTACGCAGGAGTTATTGGACAGATGTGTTTGGTGGCCCTCCATTGTATCTGACTGTAAGGACTTTGTGGGGGGCTGTTCTGTTTGTGCCAGGAGCAAACCCTCCAGACAAGCTCCCATTGGCACTTTACAGTCACTACCCGTGCCTGAGCAGCCATGGACACACTTGTCCATGGACTTTATAGGGGAACTGCCCAGGTCTCAGGGAAAAACTGTCATATGGGCGGTAGTCGATAGGTTCAGTAAAATGGCCCATTTAATTCCTTTGGATGGACTCCCCTCTGCTCAAGAACTGGCAGAGCTCTTCATTCACCACATTTTTCGTTTACATGGTATCCCGGAGAATGTGGTGTCAGATAGGGGAGTCCAGTTCATCTCCAAATTTTGGAGGGCCTTTTGTAATCATCTGGGCATGAACCTATCATTTTCCTCCGGCTACCACCCACAGACAAATGGGCAAATGGAAAGGGTTAACCAGTCCCTGGAACAGTTCCTGAGGTGTTAATGTGGCAGACGCCCAGACTGATTGGGCCAAGTTCTTGCCGTTTGCAGAGTTTGCCCATATTAATTTGAAGAGTTCCTCCTCGGGGTTCTTTCCGTTTCAGGTTGTGACGGGGAGATCTCCTAAGTTCTCTTCTTTGCCTGTGGTGGCATCTCCTTTTCCAGCACTGGAGGAGTGGCAGGGAACCTTGAAGGAGATCTGGGCCTTGGTTCAGAAAAATCTCAAGAAGGCTTTTGTAACCCAGAAAAAACAGGCAGACAGAAGACGTTAGGGAGAATGGGACTTTGCACATTTAATTATTTGTGTGGTATTAGTTTAAGCAGACTGTGATTGTCTATTGTTGTGACTTAGATGAAGATCAGATCAATTTGTGCAGAAATCCATATAATTCCAAAGGGTTCTTTTTCTTGCTACTGCAGTGCACACTAGGATTTTTAGTGGATCAACTACTATGAGACTTCAGGACAAGGCAACAGGTATACTGGACCACCCTTCCTAACTGCATAATGGGAGATATGTGTGGTATTAAATATGGTAAGCCGCTAGTTGTTTTCAACAAAAACACTTTAATTATATATGATCTTTTCTAGTTGTACCAACAAAGGCATACAGGCCATTTTAGAATATCGTTGCAGACTAGGCTTCATTCACACTAAGGGCTCATTTCCACTGTACAGCGCAGGAGCCATGCGTCAGCACGGCTCTGCATTGCACGGTATTTCCCGGGGGCTACACTTGCGATCCAATTAATGATAATGATTGGGATTGCGGGCGCAATCGCCACAAACTGCAGGCAACCATGTGCTGCGATTCAGTGGTGAATCGCAGCACATGTATGGAAACATCAGAAAGTGCAGTCTATGCACTATTTGATGTCCCTGCAATCACGTTTCCATAAGGCTGAAAGCGCACATATGGAAACGAGCCCAAAGGCCTTGTTCACACTATACACGCTGCCGTGTGTATTTCGGCAGCTCGTATGGTATGCGATCAGCAAAAACATCAGAAGTGCATAGAGAGCACTTCTGACGTTCAGACTATGCATTTTGCACAGCAGTGTGATGCGCTATTGCACTGCTGCATGCATTTTTGGCAAAGTGCATCGCTGATCCCATTCACTGTAATGAACGGGATCAGCAGCGCAACGCATGGCAACGCAGATAACGTGCGATCAGGTGCGTTTGCGTCCCAAACGCATGGCCATAAGCGTTGCCTAATGTGAATGATGCCTTAGGGCTTGTTTCCATGCCACTGTGCTGCACGTCACTTCTCCTTTTTCCTGGAGCTCTCTCCCACAGTTTGTCTGTCATGCTCTGAGCCTGGAAGCCTTCAAACACACCTTTTCATACAAGCCTGTAATCTGTAATGGTCACTCTTTGGAGACATATTCCCATCTACATCTGTTGTTAAGGCTCACTGCCTCATCTGCTAGCCCCAAGTCTTCTCACCTAGGGCTATATGCAATTCTCTTTTTTTCAAGCTAAATAAGCCCAATTTGTCCAACCTTTCTTGGTAAGTGAGATCTTCCTTCCCTCTGATTAATTTAGTTTCCCGTCTTTGTACCCATTTTAGAAGGTTAATGTCCTTTCTATTGTGTGGTGCCCAAAACTGTATCCCATACTCCAGCTGCGGCCCCACAAGTTTCTTATACAGAGAGAGTCGTATACTAGGATCTCAAGATTCAATTTCCGGTTTTATAAATCTCAGGATTTTATTTGCTTATCTACCGCTGCTTGGCATTGTATACGGTTACTTAACTTGTTATCAACCAATGCCAATTATTTCATATGATGCTTTACTACTGGTAGGTCAAAGATGCATGACTTTACATTTATCAACACTAAATTGCATCTATCATGTGCCTGCCCATATGGTACATAGGTAGATACCTCTGTGTACACAGGAAAACAATAGAACGCAAGTAATTATGTTTTAGCTGTGTGACAATATATATCAACAATCAATGAGAAAAACAACAACAGTGAAGATAAAATAGTTATCCAACACAGAAAAAAAGTAAATAAAAAGTCATAAAACAAACAGGTTCTACAAATGGCAAGGATAACATAGTATAGGCCAACAGCAGATTCCAGTAAACAGAGCTGGGTGCCTGTGAACTATAACAGTCATACAATAAAAAACATGCAAAAAAGGAACGGAAATTCGGCAGTTTGCGATTTTAATTCATCAAGTAGAAACAGCATACAAAAGGTCATGACAGCTTCATGTGACAATTGCATGTGTTAGATTGTTACTTATCTGCAGGGGCAAGCTGTGGTGCTGTGCTGTGATCAATGGGGGTGCAGTGGGCGACTGAGGTGCACGGCCTAACGACCGTTTCGCGGAGAGATTTCTAGCTTTGGAAAAAAATACATCAAAATCACTGTAAAAAAAAAATAAATAGTGAAGAATATCAGCAAGGCTATACAGATGGCATTTGCAACTTAATTGTCTTTTTTTGCTTTGGTCTCTTCTCTCTAGAGCCGGGCAGTTAGCAGCACAGAAAGCTGCACCCCTCTAACCTTGGCTCTCCTCTCAATAATTGCACAGGGTACCCAACCTTCCAGTCAGGGGCGTAGCATTAGGGGTTGCAGAGGTAGCCACCGCATCAGGGCCCTTGGGCCAGAGGGGCCCCCGAAGGGCCCTCCCTCAACTACAGTATTGAAATGAAAAAAGAACAAAAAACTGGCACTAAATGCGGCAGGGATGGATGCCAGGTCACACTGGGCTTACCTGCAGCGTGCTCCCAAGCAGTGCAAAGTCCAAGTCAATCAAGGAAGAGAGAAGGGCACTGCTGCATAAAAATACCCTTTATTGTGACCGGGTCGACACACAGGTTACAGCAGTGGGGGGAGGAAAGTTGTCTGACAGCTGTTTCGCAAGGATTAACCTTGCTTCATCAGAGTCTCTGATGAAGCAAGGTTAATCCTTGCGAAACAGCTGTCAGACAACTTTCCTCCCCCCACTGCTGTAACCTGTGTGTCGACCCGGTCACAATAAAGGGTATTTTTATGCAGCAGTGCCCTTCTCTCTTCCTTGATCGACTTGGACTCAACTACAGTATTGGCTCTCTATTGGTCCTGTGCTCATAATAATCACTTCTGTAGATACTTTTGAATAGTGGTAATTATTAACAAACTGCTCTCCATCCCCTACTTGCACCTCTGACACTGGTTGTCATTGGCAGGTTTTGGTGCAACGTATCAATTGCTATGTATAGAGTGCTTGGGGGGCCCCACTGTAAAACCTGCATCGGGGCCCACAACTCCTTAGCTACACCACTGCTTCCAGTCAAAGAAATAATAATATAATAAATAATCATAATCTGATCAGAGCTGGATCTATCTGATCAAATCTCTCCACACACCGAATGTTGATTTTTAATAGATTTCAGCCTGAAATCTATTAAAAATCTATTTAACCACTTAAGCCCACAGGGTTGTTTATTTTTTGCATCTGAGAAACTTTCACCTCCTATTCATTTGCCAATAAGTTTATCACTACTCATCACAATGAAATTATCTATATCTTGCTTTTCCTGCCACCAATTAGGCTTTCTTTGGGTGATACATTTTGCTAAGAATTAATTTATTCTAAATCCATTTTAACAGCAATATTAACCTTCCTGGCGGTAAGCCCGAACTGAGTTCGGGCTATGCCGCCGGAAGGCACCGCTCAGGCCCCGCTGGGCCGATTTGCATAATTTTTTTTTGCTGCACGCAGCTAGCACTTTGCTAGCTGCGTGCAGTGCCCGATCGCCGCCGCTACCCGCCGATCCGCCGCAATTCCTCTCGCCGCGGCCGACCCCCCCCCCAGACCCCGTGCGCTGCCTGGCCAATCAGTGCCAGGCAGCGCTATGGGGCAGATCGGAGTCCCCTCTGACGTCACGACGTCGATGACGTCGGTGACGTCATCCCGCCCGTCGCCATGGCGACGGGGGAAGCCCTCCAGGAGATCCCGTTCTTTCAACGGGATCTCCGGATCTCCGATCGCCGGCGGCGATCGGAGGGGCTGGGGGGATGCCGCTGAGCAGCGGCTATCATGTAGCGAGACTTTGTCTCGCTACATGAAAAAAAAAAAAAAAAATTAAAAAAAAAGATTTGCTGCCCCCTGGCGATTTTTTTGCAAACCGCCAGGAGGGTTAAGAAAGAAATGGAAAAAAAAATCATTATTTCTCAGTTTTTGGCCATTATAGTTTGAAATTAATACATGCTACCATAATTAAAACCCATGTATTTTATTTGCCCATTTGTCCCGCTTATTACACCATTTAAATTATGTCCCTATCACAATGTAATGGCGCGATATTTTATTTGGAAATAAAGGTGCATTTTTTTCATTTTGCGTCCATCACTATTTACAGACCCTTAGGTAGTAACTATTTATTTATGTTTTGTTTTTAATTGTCTTTTTTTTTTATTACAAATTTTACTTGGGTAATTTTTGGTGAGGTAAACAGCTAATTTTTTTTTTAATGTAAAAAATGTATTTATTTATTGAAAAATGGATGTGAGTGTAGTTTTACTATTTGGCCACAAGATAGCCACAGTCAAAAAGTCCTGGAAGCGTGATCGTACGCTTCCAGGAAGCATTAGGAGGATGGGAAACTTTTTGTTACTCAGAAAAACCACAGCCTCTGATTAGAGGCTGCAGGGGGCTTTCATCAATGAATGGGATCTATAATCCCATTCATTGATTGCTGGGCTAACGGCCTGTGGTGGGAGATAGGCTTAAGTGGTTAACTGCAGCGTGGCACTGTTCAGTGCAGTCGATCTGCCTCCGCTTCTGACACGCCACTGATTGATATCTCCTGCCTGGTATGATCGACCGTTTCAATCGATTTTGGCTGAAAATCAATGGACTGGTCAATCAGGAAAGCATGTTGGGGCATCAATTTCTAGAAGATTCGATCAAAATCGATCGATCAGCCAGATATCAACAGTAGAGATCAACCAGTGTATGGCCAGCTATAGATTCTGCCAAGGAATCAAGTCAAGTCATGGAATGAATATAGATGTCAGATGTCATGGACTCAGAATATTTGTATTAGAAACACAGAGATGCCAAAAGGATAAAACAATGTTCAAATTAAAAATAGGGGAAGAGGTACTCATCTCCCTATAGAAGATTCAACAATCAAAATCGGAATCTTTATCTCACCAAGCACGACTGGGTCGTGCTTGGAATTGGGCTTGGCATGTACAGAGTACGAGTATACAAGTAGGATAGGACACACAAGATAAACGTTTCAAAAGTAGTCTTTAATAATGTACTCCAATAACTGTGACGCATTTCGTGGGACCCAGCCTACTTCCTCAGGAAGTGGAACAGAAGCAGCTGATCCGTTATCAAAGTGAGCATGGCGTCTGGAATCAGAATAGTTTAACAGCATTTTCCTCTTACAGCACATGGAAATAGGTCATAGCTCATACTGTACTTACACAGTATGGGAAACATTAGTACATTTTCTAATTGTTCATAAAATGCCCAAAATATAGTGCAAATTGCTAACAACCTGTATATAGAAGAGTTGCATACAAACACTTATGCAAGAAGAACAGCAGCCTTGCAACTTTCCCAAACAAAGGAAGTTGCAAGAAATTGCAGAGAATTTATATTTAATTTGTGTATGTAGAAGAAAAAGAGATCGGCACCAGATGCATCCAGGCTACCTCAGGGGGTCGGGATAACTTACTGTGCCTCCGGATAGAACAGCCGATCCAATAATGTAATAAGAAGGAGAACACAGTGTGTAATTGGTCTCTGAGGAAGCGAGTGTAGCTCGCAAAACTGCTGTCAGACCGCCGCACTATTGCTTGTCTGTTGTTTGGGGATGAAATAAAGTGGATTTAGCATTGCAACTGATATTCTCCTTCTTTTTACAAATTTAAATTCAAAACTAGTGACCTTAGCCTGTTTAAAAACGGGCTAGGTCTGTCACCACTGTGCCGCGCACATGCGCGCGTGCGTCGGACACAAACGCACGCCCGCCACTTCTGGCCCCGTCCTCCCCCAGCTCTTGGCAGTGTCTCTGAGTCCATCCCTGCACATGCGCAGTGCAAAAAAGCACTGCCACACGGACAGACGCAGGGACACTTGCCTATTATTGTATAGGATATGCTACAGACAGTCCCTTACTTACAAATAACTCAAGTTAAAACATTTCTTATTTACAAAGTTGCCTTCATGTACAAAATGTACTGTACTGTTTTTGTTATTACATATTCTTGTTGTTACATGTTACAGATTGTATAAACTGTTGTAAGTAGTTGAAAACAAATTAAAAGCACATAAAAAAAACAAAACCCCATTGTTTGTACTATATGTCCAAATCTAGAGTTGACTGAAAGTAAATCATTTATCCATGTTTCACTTTGTATTGCATGACTCAACTAAGAAACAGATTCATCTTAATTGCAACTTACAATCAGACTGAGGGGTTAGATGTGTGTGCTAACATGCAGTGTATTAAGAGGATGTAGGATATAATGGTGGAGTTATAATATATTTACACAATTGTAATTTGGAGAGAAATGTAGCATCATGTTTTCAGGACTTGGGAATCCTTCCTTGCCCATATCAGAATCGACTGTGGAGCAGCTTGCAGCCTGCTGTGCCTTGAGGTCTGCTGTGATGTCCTAGGGAGACAAAAGTCAAAACAAATATACTCATGTTGTATAAACAATATAAGATGTTTCTAATAATGTTCGCTGAACAATATCAGTGGCTATAAAGTTTCACTTTGCTGGTTTGTAGCTGATGAAGACGTGCTGCAAGTTCTTGTGTGAAGTGGAGTAAGCACATTCTCTAAATTGTGCATTTTGAAAATACTTATAAATTAAATGTGCAATAAATATGAATTGTATTTTCACATATTACGGTGGCACAGTGGCTTAGTGGGTGGCATACTTGCCCTGGTAGTGTGAGGATCCGCGTGGCTGCCTGCACAGGCCGGCAGCCTTTTGATCACTGTTCAGGTCTGCATTCTGCAGGTCTCTGGAAGAGAGACTTTTTGTCAGTTGTGCAGCTTGCTGCTGAGGAATTTGCATATGTTTGTCATGCAGATTGCCTAGCCACATCCCCTGTGGGCTTGCTTTATAAGGAGCTATGTTTCCCACAGGAAGTTGCTGGTCATAAGGATTCTTCCTGTGAAACACTCTGGAGAGTGTCAGCCTTGCTCATTGTTTGAAAGTTTAGCTTAAGAGTAATTGCTGGGACTGTACTTGGCAGGTTCCCTAGTGCAGTTAGGATTGCATATCTGTTTTGTCTGTCTGTGGCGATTGTCCTGTTCCTGCGGTGGTCGACAGGAGGTCGTTCTGATCTTTGTTCTTGGAGTATAGCTGGAGCAGCAGTTGCTACCAGCTATCTCCTCTATCTGTCTTGCCTGGATCGCACTCGCCTAGTGCTAGTGCTGTGGATCCATCTGATCTCCATCTCTCTGTCTACCTGGATCGCACTGGCCTCTTTTCGCTAGTGCTGTGGATCCTATCTCTCGCTTGTCCCTGTTTTCGTGTGTCTGTCTTGTCAGCTACGAACGCTTGCTGGAGGCTCGGTGAGGTAACCGTTAAGCAAGCGCTCGTGTCCTCTGTTTCATGTTTGTCTGTCAGTGGTTAATTAGGCGTGCTTGTCTCTATTGTGCTTATCACGTGGAGACCGCGCATGAACGCATGCACTGTTGCGAATGAGTGCGGTGTTCGCGTTCAGTTAGCGTTTGTTATTTTCCTTATCTCCTAATTGTATGATTTGCTGTGCCTTTGCTACTCTCGTGCTCCGCCTTGCTGTAGCCTTGTGTCACGTCTAGCGATCGCACCTCTCACGATCGCGTTCCTACTTCATATCTGCTGTGGTGTGTGCACCGTCGCGGGTTGGCGACTAGTTTGGTGCACACACATACAATCTGTCTCTGTGCTCATTCTCAATCGCCTCTTTTGCGATTGCGTTTCTGCCCTTCGTGCAATTCCTGTCTGGTGTGTGTGGCAGGGCAGAGGAGCTGTTCCTCTGCACTCCACAGCTCCACCTGCCGACAGGAATTTCCCTCTACAGGTGCATTGCACCTTCTGCTGGGTTCCAGCAAATTACACGCTTGTGGAGGATTTCCGCAGTGTCACCACACATCCGGTGCACTGATCACGGAGAGAATTCCACAATCGTTACAGTATGACAAGCCCAACCAAAATTCCCAGTGTAGAGGGAATTTCTGATTTGTACGATTTTGTCGAGTATGGGTCCTGTGTCTTTAAGAGCTTTAAAAGGCTAAACTCAGAGACCAAAGTGGAATTTCTCTCTGAATGTGTGAGGTTTTGCCTGAATCCCACCTTTCAGATTACTGATCCGTCTACGTCGGCTCTTCAGTTTGCCTATGTGCTCTTAAAAGACGATTTGTTCACCTGGGCGTATGATGTGCTAAAAAACAATTCTTGGAATGATAATCTGTATCAGTTTCTTGCAGTGATATTCTCTCACTGGTTTAAACTGCCTGGCTTACCACCTGCTCTGATTGAATGTGTAGCTGCTGATAAGTCAGCTGATCTTTCCCTTCCATGCAAAACCTTTCAGTATGACAATCAGTTCAATGTGTCAATTGCCACTTCAGGTTTTATACAGCAGACATGCAAAGTTGCAAAAAAGGGAAAAACTAAAAGATGCAAGCATCTGAATAAAACACTCCCTTTTGATGTTAATGAGTTGGTGCTTGCAGGCCAATCTGCTGATTTGGCTTGTCAGCCAAAAGATTTGTTGCCCCTAGCAACCACAAATAAAGAGGTTATTTCTGTCACGTCTGAAATGTGCAAAACCATTCAGTATGATAATGATGTTTACCATGATGTTGATCTGTCTCCGGGTTTTTTGCCTCAATCCAAAGCTTGTGTGGATCCTACTATAGGTAGGATCGCCCACTATATTAAAGATATTAAAAAATCTGTTCTTGTTCCTGAACTCCACCCATATGGAGATTATCTGCATACTGGCCTGTTTGAACCTCCATTTGCCTCATGGGACATTGGGGCCTTGATGGAGGAATTTGATTTTGATTGGAAAGCCTTTTGCGATTTTTGCATCGCAAAAAGCGAAGATGTCTTGAATGATTGTCTCGATTCTATGTACTTATTGATTGATTCTGATGAATGTGACGAGGGTGATGTGGATCTGATGATTTATGTATGGCAGACGATTTTGGATGAGTTGCACACACACCAACCAATTGATTCCAATAAAGAGACATCGTTGTCGGATGATTGTTCCTGCATTTCTGGGGTAAAGCATATGAGTCGTGACATTGTGCGATCTGAAGTGAGTGGGTGCGCCACTGTGGTTGATTCCTGTGCGAATCCTGGAGGATTCTCTCCTGACTGCGTGCAGTTTGAATCTGTGCGATCTGATGCCTGTTTCTCTGATGTTCCTGCAGATTGTGATCAGCATGAATGTGTCAGTTTTCTCAAGGATGTGTGGGACCCCTTGTCATTTAGAGATAGATTTTTAAGATCTTCCATCTGTGATCCTGCCATGGGGAAAATTCCTACATTTTGCAGCATCAAAAGTAAAATTAATATGCCTAATAAAGTTTTTCCTGATGTTGTCGCTATTTCTACTGCAGATGCGTCTTTGTCTCACCCTGTTCACACCTGTAAGGGCCCGTTGCCTGGTGACAGTTGCTCCAGTGTTTCTGTCCTGAACACCTTACAGTATGCCCCGCAGATCGCGGAGGTTTGCGCTATGGAAGCGTCAGTTTCACAACCTAAAGCGATTTTTGATTCGCAGGTTTTGCGTTCTGGATCCTCGGATTTGACATTGTTAGCCGAATCTAAGAGTGAGACAGCGCTTCGGTTTTGTGAATCTGACTCTGAAACGTCTTTGCTGGGTCCAGAGAAAGTTTCTCTGAGCCTGCCCTGTACCATGAATAACAATATGATGTCCAATCACACTGACATTTGTGAGTCCCTTTCTTGTTCTGAAGAAAATGCTGGTTCTGCACCCTGTACTCTGGATGAGTTAAGATGGCCTTGTTTACAGTCCCCTGCAGTGTCCCTAGAGGCTAGTCTAGGTATTGCTACTATACTCACCTGTTTTTCTGCAGTTTTGGAGTTGCAAGCTAGTTTGACTGCTACACAGAATTCTGGGTGCAGTGAGATCAAAGTTAGGGAGTCAGTGTGTGTTCCAGTAAATATTCCTGTACATTCCGCTCATGATTATGAAATTCAGTCTCAGTTTATGGTGGAACTTTCCCTGGGACATCTGCCCTGTCCACAAAATAAAGTTCCAGTTTTGCCCTGTAACATGGATAGTTCAGAATCCTTCTCAGAAAACTTGAAAAATGTGGTTCCTGAGGTCTTGTCTGATGTTCTGGAGACCTCCGAGTTCCTCCCAAAGGGTCTAGAACTTGTAGGAGATGTCTCCTGCCCCCCAAGTCCTTCTGAGGTGCTGCCCACTTCAGTAGGCATTGCTGTTGTGCTGACTACCTTTGCAGCTCTGGTGGAGCTTCACTCATATGTAGTCAATGATGATATTATTGTCACAGAGATTTCTAGGTTTGAGTCCAAGCCTTCTTTTGAAAGTCCTGTGCTTGAGACCACTGCTCATGATGATTCTCTGCCCGGTGCTGGTTTTGGTCCTGTCGTGCCGGGCTCTGAGGTTGGCAGTTCCCCAACATGTTCTGAGGTTTCTCCTATGCTGGTGTACCCCAATGTGCTCTGTGACCCAGAAAGCCCAAGTGTGCCTCGGTTACCAGCATGCTCAGATGCTTACTCGGTGGAGACATGCTCTGATATGGCCTGCCTGCTTGCATGCCCAGAAGTGATCCCTGAAAGTCTTGATCTTGATGGGTGTCCTCGTAATTCTGAATCCGGAATTGTCATTGGTTCCATGGGGGTTCTTGATAATTCTCCATGTGAGCCTGGTGATTGTTCTGCCCTCTTGGGATCTCTGTGGAGCTGCGAAGGGTTCTGGGAGATTCCAGGAGAAAGTTTGCTTGGTACCCTGGATAAGATCAACAGTGGCTTTTGTGTTGTAAGGGACACTTCGAACAGGTATTGTGGCAGGTTTGGTACTTTCGGACGCTCCTTGGAAGGTGGTGGGTATTGTCTGGAGGGTGTCGATGGCTTCTTCTCTGGTGTTCACAGTCCTGATGGGTGTTATACTGAGACTGGTAGTACTGATGGGCATGTTTCGATGGCGTTTGCTTCCGATGAGGTCGGTTTCGGCTGGACTGACTCTGGAATGGGGCCTTGTCGGGCTGTCCTGACCTTCATGAGTCTTCAGTTAGAGTCTTTTGCAAATATCAGGTTAGAGGGTCGTCTGGAATCCGACCCTAGAGGGGGGGGGGGGTACTGTGAGGATCCGCGTGGCTGCCTGCGCAGGCAGGCAGCCTTTTGATCACTGTTCAGGTCTGCATTCTGCAGGTCTCTGGAAGAGAGACTTTTTGTCAGTTGTGCAGCTTGCTGCTGAGGAATTTGCATATGTTTGTCATGCAGATTGCCTAGCCACATCCCCTGTGGGCTTGCTTTATAAGGAGCTATGTTTCCCACAGGAAGTTGCTGGTCATAAGGATTCTTCCTGTGAAACACTCTGGAGAGTGTCAGCCTTGCTCATTGTTTGAAAGTTTAGCTTAAGAGTAATTGCTGGGACTGTACTCGGCAGGTTCCCTAGTGCAGTTAGGATTGCATATCTGTTTTGTCTGTCTGTGGCGATTGTCCTGTTCCTGCGGTGGTCGACAGGAGGTCGTTCTGATCTTTGTTCTTGGAGTATAGCTGGAGCAGCGGTTGCTACCAGCTATCTCCTCTATCTGTCTTGCCTGGATCGCACTCGCCTAGCGCTAGTGCTGTGGATCCATCTGATCTCCATCTCTCTGTCTACCTGGATCGCACTGGCCTCTTTTCGCTAGTGCTGTGGATCCTATCTCTCGCTTGTCCCTGTTTTCGTGTGTCTGTCTTGTCAGCTACGAACGCTTGCTGGAGGCTCGGTGAGGTAACCGTTAAGCAAGCGCTCGTGTCCTCTGTTTCATGTTTGTCTGTCAGTGGTTAGTTAGGCGTGCTTATCACGTGGAGACCGCGCATGAACGCGTGCACTGTTGCGAATGAGTGCGGTGTTCGCGTTCAGTTAGCGTTTGTTATTTTCCTTATCCCCTCATTGTATGATTTGCTGTGCCTTTGCTACTCTCGTGCTCTGCCTTGCTGTAGCCTTGTGTCACGTCTGGCGATCGCACCTCTCACGATCGTGTTCCTACTTCATATCTGCTGTGGTGTGTGCACCGCCGCGGGTTGGCGACTAGTTTGGTGCACACCCATACAATCTGTCTCTGTGCTCATTCTCAATCGCCTCTTTTGCGATTGCGTTTCTGCCCTTCGTGCAATTCCTGTCTGGTGTGTGTGGCAGGGCAGAGGAGCTGTTCCTCTGCACTCCACAGCTCCACCTGCCGACAAGAATTTCCCTCTACAGGTGCATTGCACCTTCTGCTGGGTTCCCGCAAATTATACGCTTGTGGAGGATTTCCGCAGTGTCAGCAGACATCCGGTGCGCTGATCACGGAGAGAATTCCACAATTGTTACAGGTAGCACTAGTGTCTCAAGTTCGTATATGGACCAGGACACTTCCTATGTGGAATTTTTATGTTCTCCGATGTGTGTGTTGGTTTCCTCCAACAATACAAAAGCAGACTGATAAGTACTACCCCCTACCCCCCTAGATTAGTGACAATTCTAGACTCTCTAAAGAAAGTGTTGTAGAAGATGTCAGCACTAGATAAATACAAAATAATAATAATAATATACCAAAGACCATCACTAATGGCAACTACCAGTTTGACATTTGTGTCAGGAAATGTCCACTTACTTACCTACGCAACTATTAATCTAGCAAGTGCCCACTATCTGAAAAGAAGCCCACAGATATAGCAGAATAATTTCAGCTGAAACAGGGTCTAGCAGCCTGTAGTGCCTCAGGTCCAGTGGCAATTATTCAGGCTGTAAATGGCTGGCTGATATGGCTTAAATTGTGGAGAAGTTAAAGAATGAATGCTTGTAAGTCTTCAGTAGGTAAATCTACAATCTTGAGTAATTGGAAGGAGGCATCAATCTAGCAGGGCAGCCCAAAAAGCAGCAAATAAAGGTTACTGAGCTGTGAAATGAGAATTCCAGAGGCTCCATCATGCTACACAGTCATATAGCCATAAAGACCATGAAAACTTACTTTAGTTCACACAAGTATGTCACATTGGAAACCCTTAACCTCTTTAATCACTTTGTAATTAAAAATATCTAGCATCTGATATAAACTTGACACAAACATAATTAAAAATGGCAGAATTTATTTTTATGGTTGTTACGGTTGTAGTTGAAAAAATAAATGAGTATCTTTTGTACCTAATGCTGTATATAAACCATGCAAGGCTTTCTAAGTCATAGTGCCATTTTGTACGGCTCTGGTACTGAGTCTACTACTGCTTTTTCCTCCTTTGCTTGATGTTGTTCCACACACAGCAGAGATGCTAATACTTCAGAGTTTATGCAAATTTTTATGCAAATATATTCAGTTTGAAAGTGGACCAATCAATTTCAGCCCAGGTTTAAATTGATTGGTCCACTTTAAGGCTGCATACATTTGCATCAACTCAAACGTATTTGCATCTCATTGATCATTCCTATTGCAGAGGCGCAAGCAGAGCAGCACGTCATTGGTCTACAAGTCGTATGATCACATTATCACCAGAAACATAGATAGAGGATGTAGCATGAGTAGAACAAACTGGTGGCAATATTCTCTGTGACTGTTTGTTTAAAAAAGTAAAATGAATTAATTAAAAAATAAAAATAAAAAAAAGGTTGTAAGAAAAAAAAGATGAAATAAAAAAAACAATAAATAATGTAATATAAAATTCATAATACATAAAAAAATACATCTATAACAATTCATTAAAAAAACTACAGAAAAAATAGTTGTCATAATATGTAACAATTATTATTATTTCAATCTACATCATTATTATTAATACTACACTACTAATGATAGTATATGTTAATTGCTTTTTAAAATAGTTGTGAAAATGTAAATAAATACTAATACATTTATTTATTTATTTATTTTACTTGACTTTTTATTGAACCATTTTTTTTGTGGCAATGTACAGGGTACGAAAAAGATAAAGCAAAAAGGCAAAGGGCAAATATCACACCAATGTGACAATCACAATCATCATAGAACAATTTTAAACAGAAACATGAGGCTAGAGTACAATTGTATCAATCAAGAAAAGAAAAAATATATTAAAAGACTTGGCACAGATCCAAAATAGCAATCAATAGGAACAATATTAAAAACAAAGCATGGTTAGACAGTAGAAGGCTTTTTTGAGTGCATGTGTTTTGTATGGTGCTAGAAAATGTAGTAATTTAGTAAAAAGAAAGGTCTATCTGTGCTGAAATTATCATATGCCAGCCAGGTAAACTACTGTATATATGATCTAGGGCAGCATGGTGGCATAGTGGTCAGCGCTCTCACCTTGCATCGCTGGGTCGTAGTGATGTCGCGAACCTCTGATTTTCGGTTCGCAAACCCTGTTTGCGAACTTCCGCGGAAGGTTCGGTTCGGAAAAAAATTTCTACCGGCTGTAAAAATGATAGAAAACATGTTTCAAGGGATCTAATCCCTGGAGGAAGACATGATTGAGTGAAATACACATCAAAAGTCCCAGGCAAAAATCTAGATTTCACATAAACCCCTATTTTAAGGTCACAAATCTCATTCAATGTTCAATTACAGGCCTACACTGCTTTACAACATCAGGCAGTGTATTCCTCCCTCTCTCCCTACTTCCTCTCTCCCTCCGGGAGGAGGGTCTCATCTTCCAGGGAATTGTAGAATTTCAAAAGCCAGCTTATATACCTTGGCCGGGAATTGAACCCAGGTCTTGGCCGAGAATTTAACCCAGGTCTGAGTGCTTGGTAGTCAGCTCTCTTAACCGCTATACCACCACCAACACTACATGCTGAAGGCAGCCTAGCATGTACCATTATGATCTATCCTAAAGAAAAATGAGCTTGCTTAAAGATTTGTAGGCTTTTAAAAGCCAGCTTACATACCTTGGCCGGGAATTGAACCCAGGTCTGAGTGCATGGTAGATAGCTCTCTTAACCACTATACCACCACCAACACTACATTCTGAAACCAGCCTAGCATGTACCATTATGATATATCCTATCATTTTTCTCTAGGATATATCATAATGGTACATGCTAGGCTGTCTTCAGCATGTAGTGTTGGTGGTGGTATAGCGGTTAAGAGAGCTGACTACCAAGCACTCAGACCTGGGTTCAATTCCCGGCCAAGACCTGGGTTCAATTCCCGGCCAAGGTATGTAAGCTGGCTTTTAAAAGCCTGCAAATCTTTAAGCAAGCTCATTTTTCTCTAGAATATATCATAATGGTACATGCTAGGCGGCCTTCAGCATGTAGTGTTGGTGGTGGTATAGCAGTTAAGAGAGCTGACTACCAAGCACTCAGACCTGGGTTCAATTCCCGGGCAAGACCTGGGTTCAATTCCCAGGCCAAGGTATGTAAGCTGGCTTTTAAAAGCCTACAAATCTTTAAGCAAGCTCATTTTTCTCTAGGATATATCATAATGATACATGCTAGGCTGCCTTCAGCATGTAGTGTTGGTGGTGGTATAGCGGTTAAGAGAGCTGACTACCAAGCACTCAGACCTGGGTTCAATTCCCGGCCAAGACCTGGGTTCAATTCCCGGCCAAGGTATATAAGCTGGCTTTTGAAATTCTACAATTCCCTGGAAGATGAGTGAGGGAGGTAAGTAGGAACAAGCCTATAAGAGCCTAACTAAACTCTCCCTAGCAGAGTCTGTCAGCAGCTGTCCCTTAACTAATTAGTGCAGGCAAACTAGTGAGTAAAACGGCACAAGGACCTTGCCTTTTATAAGGGGGGATGGGGCTCCAGGAGTGAGTGCAGTCTGATTGGCAACAATGTGCCTGCTGACTGTGATGTTGAAGGTCAAAGTTCTGCTCAATAGAGCATTATGGGGCGGATCGAAGTTCCGCAAAAGTTTGCCTGCTCTTGGCAAACGCGAACCACCGAAGTTCGCCTGGAACCGTTCGCCGGCGAACCGTTCTCTACATCTCTAGTCCCTGGCTCGAATCCCAGCCAGGTCAGCATCTGCAAGGAGTTTGTATGTTCTCCCCGTATCTGCGTGGGTTTCCTCCAGGCATGTTGTTTTCCTCCCACATCCCAAAAACATACAGATAAGTTAATTGGCTTCCCCCTAAATTGTCCCTAGACTACAATACATACACTACACAATACATACATAGACATATGACTATGGTAGGGACTAGATTGTGCGTCCCTCCAAGGGACAGTTAGTGACAAGATTCAGGGGCGTAGTAATAGGGGTTGCAGAGGTTGCGAAACGCATTGGGGCCCTTGGGTCAGCGGGGCCCTGAAGGGCCCTCCCTCAACTACAGTATTACCTCTCTATTGGTCGTGTGCTCATAATAATCACTTCTATAGATACTTTGAATGGTAGTAATCATTAACAAACTGCTCCCCATCCCCTTCTTGCACCTCTGATATTGTAGTTGCCATTGGCAGGTTTTGGTGCGCCGTATCAATTGTTATGTATAGAGTGCTTGAGGGGCCCCATTATAAAATTTGCATCAGGGCCCACCGCTCCTTAGCTACACCACTGAAAAGACAATATATACTCTGCGCTGCGGAAGATGTCGGCGCTATATAAATACTAAATAATAATAATCTATGATTGGAGAAACTGAAAAAGGCTCTGTACCAAGAATGAGAGAAATTGTTAAGAAGCAGCTAATTTAAATAAGAATCATAGAGAAATTTAGAAGAGAGAAAATACGTGAACCAGCGCTGCTATTGTTGATCTATTCAGCGTCTGTTTTGTGTTGAAATGCTACTGCAGTCAAGTGTACTGTACTGTGTTTCAGCAGTAGCAGCAGCAGCAGCAGCTCAGTGCTGAGTGTCAGGTGACTGGGTCACGCAGGCTCTTTGCATTCAGGGAACCGTGAGGGGGAAGAGGGGGGGGTCAGAGCAGCTAAGCTGCTTGTGATTAGAAGAAGAAGCAGCTCTGGTGGGACAAGTGTGTATAGTGCTTGCTTGGAGGCCCAAGAGAATGAGCCAAGGTCTGCATGGAAAAAGCCAACAGCAGCAGCAAGAAGAGGAGGATAATGAGGAAGATGGTATAGTGGGAGACTCATATTACGAAGATGGAGACTCCTTCATGGAAGGGGACCTTGGCAGTGAGGAAGAAGAGGGTATGGCTGGTTCATGTTTGGCATGATCATTCACAGATTACTTACAGTAAAACAAGTTTATGTATTATGACTGCAGATTAGATGGCTATTTCACAGAGAATTATATGTGACAAGTGGGTCAGATCAGTGTTTCTCAAAATAATTATAATGTACCGCGCTATAAAAAAATGGTGTTTGCCAAGTACTCCACAATTGTGTATAAATACTTTGAAAAACATTATTTTATGCTTTCTATCACCTAAAAATACTTGTTTGTGCTTGTTTATATATAACATTTTGTGTTTTTTTTATCTTAATATATTGCATTGACTGTGACGAGTTCAAGTATCCCAAAAAAACTAGTTTCTGGTTACACATACTGTGTGTTGAGAACCTAGGCAGGCAGGAGAGTAGAGGAAGCTTGCTATGTATACATTACTCCTAAGGGGGGGGGGGGTCTAGCATTTGTCCAGTGTAATGTTAAATACCAGTGCTGGGTGTGGAAATGTCAAAGTCAGCTGTAACTCTCAGTCTTCCTTCTCAGCTGTGAAATGGCATTGTGTGCAAGGAGAGTGGCTGCTCACTAAAGTTCTCCAGTATAAGTCCTTACAGTAAGGACACATGCAATACTTAAATGGCATGACTTCACCAGTGCAGGTATTGAAAGTTCAATTTACTGTACATCCCATTCACAGTGTGCATAGTGCATAAAGCAAATGTTGTACAGGGCACAATGGCCTCAATTCACTAAGCTTTATCAAACACTTTATCAAACGTTTGATAATTTACCTCATGGGTAAAATCTAATTTTGAATTCAATAAGGTGTTATATATTTATCGAATGCTTTATTGATAAAATGTTCAATATATCTATAACACCTCTGTGAATTCAAAATGAGATTTTACCCATGAGGTAAATTATCAAACGTTTGATAAAGTGTTTGATAAAGCTTAGTGAATTGAGGCCAATGTGTGCACTTTAACATAAGCACTACACCATATCTACAACTGCTTTCATTATATTCAACGGAGTGTGTAGTAAAATGAGCACAGCCATGCCTTAAAATGAATCTGCAAGTTTCAATACACATAGGTGAAGGGGCACAATCAAAGCTAAGGGGTTGTATATTGCTATGCTTTACTTAGGTGTAAAAACAATGCAATGCACATAGAGCAAGCAGGACCGTATATATGTGCGTACTAATTACTTTCCAGTTTTTCTAGTAGATGGATTTTCTGTCCACTACATAGTTGTTTTGGACCTCCATACCTTAACTTGTTTCTCTTTTTCATTATTCTCAACAACCTTAAAAATGCAGGCCCCTATTCAATTAACTTTTTCTCCTGAGTTTTCTCCTAGGTGATCAATAGAACGCCTTTTTAAGCCACCAGGAAACAAGAAAATACTCAGAAAAGTTTGATACTACATTTTCACTTACTTTTTGGTACTTTTCCAGTTGCAAAGTGCTGACAAGTTGAAAGAGAAGATGAAAAATGAACTCCTAGGAGAAAACTCAGGAGAGAAACTAAATTGAATAAGAGCCAGAGAATCATACATCGCCATAATTTGCACTATATAAATAAAATACCTTTTAAGCCACTAGCAAGTAAGAAAATAATAATTTTGACAGTACCTTTTGACCTACTTTTTGGTACTTTTCAATTACAAAGTGCTGAAAAGTAATTTTAAGCAGAAGATGAAAAAGTATCCCCTAGGAGAAAACTTAGGGGAAAAAAGTGAATTGAATTGTGCCCATGGTCTTTCTTCAATGTTCACTTCTGAAACATCTTTTTTAGGCTTTAGACTCCAACTGTATGTTCAGGATTACAAGCAGCTATTTCTAAATCTTGATGATAGAAATATTATACACGTAATATGGGTTGTAGAAAACAACTTGGCAATGCTTCACGTAATATCCAGGCACTGGTTGAAGTAACTAAATCTCCCTTTATTGTAGTCCGTATTACATTATTTTCTTTTGCAACAATTGGTTACTCATCTAAAGAATGGGTCCATACGTGACAATGAGCTCACTATTACTGTCCTTACCCGGCCTGCTGGAAGCCGCTTCATTGTACCACTGTCCTTCTGTCCCCTTCATAGAAGCAGTACACGACACTTGGGCATACCTAATTGATGTGTCTGTATAGTGCTTATTCTGCACAGTGTTACTGATCAAGCTCAATCATTATGGGCATCAAAAATAGTGTGTGTGTACACACCTTTATGTTAAAAGGTTCCCTGCAGACACTACCAGGCAAAATCAAGGGGTGATGATAGTGGTCATGGAGTTTAAGAGTTTCAAACTGGGACAGTAGGGCTCACATCCCTGTTTCCATGGTGATGTGTATACAGTTGATCCTTCGGATGGGTCTGACGACCCGTCGTTTGCTGGAATCCGGCGTGTGTATGCGCCTTAAGAAACCTTGCCTGATTGCTAATATGTCCCCACCAATAAGTTATCACTGGCAGTACCTACTCCATTTCTTCTCCTTCACTCTCCGAACAAGGGGAAGGAGTACTTTTGTTCATTGTGCTTTAGAAATTACAATGCCCAGAACCAGATAAATACCATATATATATATATATGGCCACCCTCCTTGGTAGCCTTAAGGTGCCTGTACACTATATGATTTTCCCCAGCAGATCATTTTTATCAAATCTACAAAGTATCAGTGCCCCAACATGGCTGACACTCGTAATTTGTATTGGTTTATGGCCAAAATTATAGATTGGGTAGTAGGAAGAAAACAACAGTACCTGGCACCAAATGCAGTAGGGCAGAACAACCGGAGCTGGGGCACATCCAAGGTCCTTGTATTATCCAGTAAAGAAGAGAGAGAAAACGGGGCACCACTTCTTAAAATCCCTTTATTCCAGTTGGAAGATAGCAGGTACAAAGCAGTGGGGGTATCCAGTGCCTGACATCTGTTTCACTGGGTTAAACCAGCTTCTTCAGAGGCAGAATGTACCAATTCACCAATTTAGTACATTCTGCCTCTGAAGAAGCTGGTTTAACCCAGCGAAACAGCTGTCAGGCACTGGATACTCCCACTGCTTTGTACCTGCTCTCTCCAAACTGGAATAAAGATATTTTAAGAAGTAGTGCCCCGTTTTCTCTCTCTTCTTTACTGGAGAATTATAGATTGGTCAGGTCTTTTTTTGTGGTCGATAGGGGGCGGGAGTGCAGCGGTAGGTACGGCTGGTAGCATGCACAGTATCTCTTAAAAGAGAGAAAAACAAACACTGAAGATATATCACTTTGATACAATGTAAAGTAGTCAGTGTACAGCTTGTATAACAGTGTAAATTTGCTGTTGCATCAAAATAATTCAACACACAGCCATTAATGTCTAAACTGCTGGCAACAAAGGTGAGTACATCCCTAAGTGAAAAATGTCAAAATTGTGCACAAAGTGTGCCAAATTAGAAATTTCCCTCCCAGAGTCATGTAACTCAGGTTTTAATGGGGTGCAGGCGTGTTAAATTTGGTGTTATTGCTCTCATGCTCTCTCATACTGGTTACTGGAAGTTTAACATGGCACAGAACTCTTTGAGGATCTTACAAAAAGTATTGTTGCTCTACATAAAGCTGGTCTAGGCTATAAGAAGATTGTTAACACCATGAAACTGAGCTGGTGGCCAAGACCACACAGTGGATTAACAGGAAAGGTTCCACTCAGAACAGGCATCATCATGGCCGACCAAATAAGTTGAGTGCATGTGCTAAGCATCATAGAGTTTATCTTTTGCTAACAGACATGAGTACTGGCAGCAGTGCTGCATAGTTTGAAGGGGTGGATGGTCAGTCAGCCAGCAGGTCAGTGCTCAGAACATATGCCACACACTGCACTAAATTGGTCTGCATTGCTGTCATCCCAGAAGAAAGCCTCTTATGGAGATGATACATAAGAAAGCCCTCAAACGGTAGGGGTGCTGCAATGGCCAAGCATGTCTTCAGTCCTAAAACCTACTGATCATCTGTGGGGCATCCTCAAATGGAAGGCAAAAGAGTGCAAGCTCTTGAACATGCACCAGCTTCCTCATGGAGGAGTGGAAAATAATTCCAATGGCAACCTGTGAAGCTCTAGTTAACCTCATGCCCGAGAGAGTTAAAGGGGCACTATGGCGAAAAATTGTAAAATTGAAAATATGTGCAAACATATCCAAATAAGAAGTACATTTTTTCCACAGTAAAATGAACCATAAATTACTTTTCTCCTATGTTGCTGTCACTTATAGTAGGTAGTAGAAATCTGACAGAAGCGACAGGTTTTGGACTAGTCCATCTCTCCACAGGGGATTCTCAGGAATTTATTTATTTTCAGAAGCACTTACTGAATGGCAGTTGCTCTGTCCAACTGCCAGAAAACTGTGTAGCGTGCAGGGAAGCTGGCCAGCATCATTGTTTAAATCCTTTTTAGAGAATATCTTTGTAAAGAATAAAAGCCTTTCTGAGAATCCCCTATGAATAGATGGACTAGTCCAAAACCTGTCACTTCTGTCAGATTTCTACTACCTACTGTAAGTGACAGCAACATAAGAGACAAGTAATTTATGGCTCATTTTACTCTGGAAAAAAATGTACTTCTTATTTGTTTATATTTGCACATATTTTACATTTTTCAATTTTTCGCCGTAGTGCCCTTTTAAGGCAGTGCTGAAAAATAATAGTGGGCACACAAAATATTGGCAGTCTGTGCACAATTTTGACATTCCTTACTTAGGGGGGTATACTCACATTAGTTGCAAGTACTTTAGACGATAATGGCTGTGTGGTGAGTTATTTTGATGTGACAGCAAATTTATACAAGTTGTACACTGACTACTTTACATTGTAGTAAAATGTTAGTGGTGTGCTCACTATTGAGAGATAACTTATGTGACCCCCCTCCCCCAGGTGTCGCTGCCTACACAGCTATAGTGCATTGGAGTGCACTCACCGCTCACCTTGTCTAGCCAGTACACTCTCCCTCCTGGGTCCTTACATCATCTCCTGGTGCCCATATTTAGTGAATTAGTGGTACATGAGTATGTACATGCCACAGGGTAACGTGATCACCTGTCCATACTCACCTCCTTTACATCCTGAAAGAGATTAGGGCCCATATGCAATTAACTTTTTTTCCTGAGTTTTCTCCTTGAAGATAATTTTTCAATTTTAAAATACCTTTTCTGCAATTAAAAAAACTAACAAAAAATATCACATAGGAGTATACTAAGGAAAAAAATTAAGAGAATAAGGGCCGTGCAATCACTCAATTAGTAATTAATTACAAGAACTTAAGTTAAAAACAAACCAGACTACATTCTCCTACCCCTTCATTCATACATCCATTCATCCCTCTATACCCGCTCCATTTTCTAAACCATTTAGCCTCACACTGACCCTCCATTTGCTCACATACAGACTCAGCAGCTACTCCATCAGATGTTATACTCCTCCCTCCCTTCTTCCATAAGTCATATCATTAATTTTAATAAATTATACCAGGAAGATCTGACTTGGTTTATTTTTCCTATGGAAGCATCCACTTCTTTATCCCCGACACATTCCTCAATAGTGTAAGACATTGCCGCAACCAGGAACCCAAATTCCCTCAAGGAGGAGGTACCCCTTTAATCCTAAAATATACAACTTGGCGTAAAGATCCCAGGAATGGCTTGCTATCATCACTACCAAAAGATTGTATATTTAGCCAAAATTTCTGTATTTCAGGGCAGGCCCACATTACGTGAGTCAGAGTGCCATCTTCCCTCCCACATCTCCAGCATTTACTAGCCGGGCATTTTTCTATTCTAGCCAACCATGCAGGGGAAAGATACCATCTAGTCAGTAATTTATATTGAATTAGTTGTAGTTGGTTGTTAGAAATTTTCCAAATGTTTTTGAAGTCTTTTTTTCCAGTAGGCTTCGTCCAAAGTTAGCTTGTTCTCTGTTTCCCATTTACTAGAGCTTCTTAACTTACCCCCCTGCCAAGCTCATTCAGTGCATTATAAAAATAGACCTAACAAGACCCTCTGATATTAGGTCCATATACAATTCACTTTTTTCCTGAGTTTCCTCCTAGGAAATCATTTTTCATCTTCTCTTTAAAATAACTTTTCAGCACATTGCAATTGAAAAAATACCCAAAAATATTTTTTTTCATCATCTTTTCAGCATTGAAAAAGTAGTAAAAAAGAGGTGTCCTGTCGACAATATTTGGAGCATTTGCTTGCTTGGTGATGGTGGCTTAAAACACATTTTATTGATCAGGAGTAAAAATATAACCTAAGGCCCTTTTTCAGTTGACTTTTTCTTCAAAATGGGTGGCTTCAAATCGGACACATGAGACTAACACAAGAAACCAAGTTTATACATTGGTTCAAAACTGTAGAAGATGGTTTAAACAAGGACTCTAACTTCTTGTGCTGGTACGATGGGTTTTAAATGCCACAATTCTTTTAATTTTTCTATCTTTTCACTCATTTTTTGTGCCATATGCTGGGTAAGATGGTGTTCACTATCACTATTCATTTTATTTGCTTTCATGTGCTGGTTTCAAATGCCACAATTCTCTTTAGCTTAGATCAATGGTGCATGTAACCAGCCCAGTTACAATTTGAACTCGGAATTTACAATGTCTCCCCATCACCAGAGTCTAATTTATGTTATGTTGAGGGAACTGTTGATCTTATCAATTTAGCCAGGATGCCTGGAAAAGCCTCCTGAGTAACAGTTAAGTCATCTAATTACATTTATGTCTGTAAGAATGTTTCTCCTCTGTATGTCAGTGTACATAAGCTGTGTTTTTCAGTTTTTGTCAGGAACCAGTCCGACAAAGGCTTTTTATAAGCTGAAAGCTCACTGTTTTTTCATCTCTAAGTTAGCCAATAAATGGTATCATCCTGATTCAAAACTCCTTGCTTTTACTGATGGCCAACACGGTACAACACTCTACTGCTTCTACTATGCTGAAAGATACCGGTCTTGTGTCGTAGCTCAGATGTCTGATTATATGGTGATCTGCAGAATCACCAATAATACAGACGCTATACCTGATTATGGGTGATCTGCAGAATCACCAATAATACTAGTATAGCAGACAAAGAGCTGGGTGTGTAGTGATTTGGTGCAACCGTAACTTTAATAGTTGAATGAGACCTCACCAGAGGGGCTGGTGAGGTACTATCAGTACACTGAGCGTGCACTAGAGTACAAGCTCCAGCAAGCTGGAGAAAACAATATCAAGGAGTCCAAATCTCCCGTGGAGTGGGTGATTCAGGAAGTACTGCAGCCAAGGAGACACAATAAAACTACAATGACAGATTACCCAGGGGGCAGGTAATTATGGCTGAACTGCAGCTTAGCAGAACTGCTTCACCAGAGGAGCTGGCGTAGCTAACACCTCACCAGTGGCGAGGGCCCACTGATGAGTAGAATGGTCAGGCAGGCAAGGTTCGGCAACAGAGAGGTAAGTATCAGTACAAGATCGTGAGACAAGAGAGTAATCAGTAATCAGGCAGAGGTTCAGCAACAGGAAGGTATGTATCGGTACAGAATCGTGAGACAAGAGAGTAATCGGTAATCAGGCAGAGGTTCAGCGACAGGTAGACAGATAGGCAAAAGTACAGGATCAGAAAGCAGGATCAGAGTCAGAGAAATCGCTAAGAGTCATACACAGGAGATCAATACAATAAGCAATATCCTAGTCTAGGTGTGAAGTCCTTGGCATCAACACCCGGGAACTCGTCTAACAAATAACAATAGCAAGGTAGCAATATCCTAGACTAGGTGTGAAATCCTTAGCATCAACACCTGGGATCTAGTCTAAGGTCTGAGCGCTGACACGCAAGTATTCACGACAACAGACAGTGTGAGAATGAAGCCCGGAGGCTTATGAAGCAGAGGAGACCCCACTGGCATGCCCCTCCTGAATTAGCCAATCCTGGGTGCCGTGGGACTCCTCTGATGTCTGCCGACCAGCAGGTCAGCTGACGGGCTTCCTCCCCGCATAAAGGTCCCGTCTGTGCGCGCACCCATGCGCTAAGGCGTTCCCGGGCAAGTGACAGGCTCCGTCCTCGGCGTCCTGGGCGCTGGACGGACGGATGGCCGCATGGAGGCAGCTGCGGCAGCGGTGCTGTTCGCCGCAGCTGCCTTGTATCTCACAGTACCCCCCCTTCTAGGCATGGGCTCCGAACACGCACCACCTGGCCTATCTGGATGCATCCTATGGAACTCCATCCTGAGCTCCTCTGCATGCATGCGAGAGAGTGGTACCCAGGATCTCTCTTCCGGACCATACCCTCGCCAGTGAACCAGATATTACAAAGATTTATGTACTCGCCGAGAATCCAAAATCTTTTCAACTTCATATTCTGGTTCTCCATCAACCACCACAGGGGGGGGGAGGAGTGGCATCCACATACACGGCAGGCTTCAAAGGCGAAACGTGGAACGTCCTACCACCCCTGAAACTGGGGGGAAGTGACACCTTGTAGGTAACATTATTTATTTTTTTTAGAAACAGGATAGGGCCCTATGAATTTGGGACCCAACTTAACAGAGGGCTGCCTTAGGGACAAGTGGCGAGTAGAAATCCACACCAAATCTCCTGGTGTGAAGTTCCACTCCACCGAACGTCTCTTGTCGGCCTGTCTTTTTTGAAGTGAAAAGGCTTTTTTCAAATTTTGCTTGACCTTATTCCAGATGTCCCTCATGGTCTCTGACCAATGTTCCAAGGCTGGAAAAGGTGACGCCACCACTGGCAGGGGTGAACATTTGGGTGATCTCCCCGTAACAACCTGGAAGGGGGAGAACCCTGATGAAGCAGACCTCAAGTTATTGTGGGCAAACTCTGCATAAGGCAAGAACCTGACCCAGTCAGTCTGGGAATCAGCCACGTAGCACCTGAGGAACTGCTCAAGGGCCTGATTTACCCTCTCGGTCTGACCATTGGTCTGTGGGTGGTAGCCAGAGGAAAACGATAACTTCATCCCCATTTGTTGACAAAACGCTTTCCAGAAACGGGAAGTGAACTGGACTCCCCTATCTGACACCACATCCTGGGGAATCCCATGCAACCTGAAGATGTGGAGAACGAATTCCTGTGCAGAGGGGAGTCCGTTCAAGGGGATGAAGTGTGCCATCTTACTAAACCTGTCGACCACCACCCAAATTACCGTTTTACCCTGAGAGGGAGGCAGTTCGCCCGCGAAATCCATGGACACGTGGGTCCAAGGCTCCTCGGGCACTGGCAGAGGCTGTAAGGTGCCGGCAGGCGCTCGTCTAGAAGCCTTACTCCTCGCACAAAAGGTACAGCTTCCCACGAATTCCCTACAATCAGAAGCGATTGAGGGCCACCATACACTTCGATTCAACAATTCTTGGGTGCGAGCCACTCCCGGGTGACCAGCATTTTTATGGGCATGAAATGCCTCCCAAGACCTTAAATCTCAGGTGGAGGGAAACAAAAAGAACCCCCTCTGGTTTGCCCTCAGGAATTTCCCGTTGGAAAGAGCCCAGCTCTGATGCCCAATCCGACTCAACCTGTTCCCCAGAGGGTTCAAAATCCTGCTCAATGGTTTCAACCACTTGGGCTTCACTAGCTGCAAGAGGGATCTGCTTTAGACAGTGGTCATGGCAATATGGAGACCAGCTTATTAGCTGTCTGGTAATCCAATCGATGTCCGGGGAATGCTTCTTTAACCACGGCATGCCCAAGATGATCATGGATGTGGACATTTCTAATACCAGAAACTGCATTTGTTCCCTGTGCAGGGCCCCAATCTGGCATAACAATACTGGCGTCTGAGTAATAGTGAGTGGAAGTGGAGAATCATCCACCGCAGTAATCTTAATCTGCTCCCCCAAAGGAATCAACGGAAATCTAAACTTATTAGCAAATTTTGCAGACATGACATTTACCGCAGACCCAGAATCTAAAAAAGCCTGAGTAGTGTGAACCTGACCCTCCCAAGTGATAGTGCAAGGGAGCAACACCCGTTTATTATTTAGAGGTATGTCAAGATCGCCTAGGGTAGTACCTCCAGCTACTCCTAGGCGATAGAGTTTTCCGCCTTCTTAGGGCAAGCAGAAACCATATGCCCTTTGGGCGCAATATAAGCATAACTTCTCTGCTCGCCTTCTGGTTTTTTCTACCTCTGAGAGTTTGGCCTGTCCAATTTGCATTGGCTCGTCAGCTGGTGGAGAGGAAGGCGTAGGAGCTGAGAAAGTACAGGAGGAAAAATTCCTTGAGGGTTTAGTCCGAGTTTGCTTTTGATAGCGAACTCGTCTATCAATTTTGATGGCCAAGGAAATGGCCTCATCCAGAGTCTTGGGTTCTGGATGACCCAGCATCAGATTAGACACAGCATCGGACAATCCTGACAAAAAACAGTCTAAGAGCGCATACTGCCCCCACCTGGCTGATACTGCCCATCTCCTGAACTCGGCAGCATAACCCTCAACGCAACCTTGACCCTGCCTGAGGATTTTTAACTTCCTTTCAGACATCACGGCCAAATCGGGATCATCGTAAATTATGGCCATGGCCTTAAAGAACTCCTCCACTGAAGTCAAGGCCTCATGTCCGGTAGGGAGACTGTATGCCCAGGACTGGGAATCTCCAGACAATAAAGTTTTAACGAACGTGACCCTCTGACTTTCTGTACCTGAAGAAAGGGGTCGTAATTCGAAGTATGATAAGCATCTATGCTTAAAATTACTAAAATCTGAGCGATGCCCCGAGAATTTGGGGGTACCCTCGGCTCGATCACAGAAGGGGGAGACACTCAGGTATTAGGGTCCAATAAACGGTTAACTGACTCAGCTAGTTGGTCAATCTTAATCTGTTGAGCGTTCACCGTTTTAATGCGTTCATTCACGGTGGTGGTTAACACGTCGACCCGTTGGCAGAGTGCCTCCATTATACTTTACTGGTCTGTTCGGTCTTGTGTCGTAGCTCAGGTGTCTGATTATATGGTGATCTGCAGAATCACCAATAATACAGACGCTATACTTGATTATGGGTGATCTGCAGAATCACCAATAATACTAGTATAGCAGACAAAGAGCTGGGTGTGTAGTGATTTGGTGCAACCGTAACTTTAATAGTTGAATGAGACCTCACCAGAGGGGCTGGTGAGGTACTATCAGTACACTGAGCGTGCACTAGAGTACAAGCTCCAGCAAGCTGGAGAAAACAATATCAAGGAGTCCGAATCTCCCGTGGAGTGGGTGATTCAGGAAGTACTGCAGCCAAGGAGACACAATAAAACTACAATGACAACCAGCCCAGTTACAATTTGAACTCGGAATTTACAATGTCTCCCCATCACCAGAGTCTAATTTATGTTATGTTGAGGGAACTGTTGATCTTATCAATTTAGCCAGGATGCCTGGGAAAGCCTCCTGAGTAACAGTTAAGTCATCTAATTACATTTATGTCTGTAAGAATGTTTCTCCTCTGTATGTCAGTGTACATAAGCTGTGTTTTTCAGTTTTTGTCAGGAACCAGTCCGACGAAGGCTTTTTATAAGCTGAAAGCTCACTGTTTTTTCATCTCTAAGTTAGCCAATAAATGGTATCATCCTGATTCAAAACTCCTTGCTTTTACTGATAGCCAACACGGTACAACACTCTACTACTTCTACTATGCTGAAAGATACCGGTCTTGTGTCGTAGCTCAGATGTCTGATTATAGGGTGATCTGCAGAATCACCAATAATACAGACGCTATACCTGATTATGGGTGATCTGCAGAATCACCAATAATACTAGTATAGCAGACAAAGAGCTGGGTGTGTAGTGATTTGGTGCAACCGTAACTTTAATAGTTGAATGAGACCTCATCAGAGGGGCTGGTGAGGTACTATCAGTACACTGAGCGTGCACTAGAGTACAAGCTCCAGCAAGCTGGAGAAAACAATATCAAGGAGTCTAAATCTCCCGTGGAGCGGGTGATTCAGGAAGTACTGCAGCCAAGACAAGAGAATAATCAGTAATCAGGCAGAGGTTCAGCAACAGGAAGGTACATATCGGTACAGAATCGTGAGACAAGAGAGTAATCGGTAATCAGGCAGAGGTTCAGCAACAGGTAGACAGATAGGCAAAAGTACAGGATCAGAGTCAGAGAAATCGCTAAGAGTCATACACAGGAGATCAATACAATAAGCAATATCCTAGTCTAGGTGTGAAATCCTTGGCATCAACACCCGGGAACTCGTCTAACAAATAACAATAGCAAGGTAGCAATATCCTAGACTAGGTGTGAAATCCTTACCATCAACACCTGGGATCTAGTCTAAGGTCTGAGCGCTAACACGCAGGTATTCACGACAACAGACAGTGTGAGAATGAAGCCCAGAGGCTTATAAAGCAGAGGAGACCCCACTGGCACGCCCCTCCTGAATCAGCCAATCCTGGGCGCCGTGGGACTCCTCTGACGTCAGCTGACCAGCAGGTCAGCTGACGGGCTTCCTCCCCGCATAAAGGTCCCGTCTGTGCGCGCGCCCGCGCGCTAAGGTGACCCCGGCAAGTGAGCAGGCTCCTTCCTCGGCGTCCTGGACGCTGGACGGACGGATGGCCGCATGGAGGCAGCTGCGGCGGCGGTGCTGTTCGCCGCAGCTGCCTTGTATCTTACAATACCGCAAATTTCCTGGAACTGAAAAAAGACCTTAATGGGGTTATCCGGGATAAATAAAGTAAATAAACGCTACTTACCGGGGGCTTCCTCCAGCCCCAAGCTCCCAGGACGTCCCACGACGCAGCTCTCCCCACAGCCGTTCGCCGGAGCTCCGACCCGGTCCCCGGCGATGACGTCAGAGCGACCTGGTGGTTGCTCTGTACTGCGCCTGCGCGAGAGCGGCGCTGTCAATCGCCGCCACGTGGGCCGGAGCGGACTGCGCAGGTGCAGAGCTACTTCACCTGCGCAGTCCGCTCCGGCCCATGTGGCGGTGATTGACAGCGCTGCTCGCGCAGGCACAGTACAGAGCGACAGAGCAACCTACAGGTCGCTCTGACGTCCTCCCCAAGGACCGGGACGGACCTGCGGCGAATGGCTGCGGGGAGAGCTGCAGCGTGGGACGTCCTGGGAGCTTTGGGCTGGAGGAAGTGGTCTGAAAACCACTGCGCCTGCGTTACTGTGTCCTCGCTCCCGCTGTCACCAGGAGCGTACTGCGCAGGTACAGACCATACTGGGCCTGCGCAGTACGCTCCTGGTGACATCAGCTGGAGTGAGGACACGCCAATGCAGGCGCAGTGGTTTTCAGACTTTAACCACTTCACCACTGAGGGGTTTTACCCCTTGAGCACCAGAGCAATTTTCACCTTTCAGCGCTCCTTCCATTCATTCGTCTATAACTTTATCATTACTTATCGCAATGAAATGAACTATATCTTGTTTTTTCCACCACCAATTAGGCTTTCTTTAGGTGGGACATTATGCCAAGAATTATTTTATTCTAAATGTGTTTTAATGGGAAAATAGGAAAAATGTGGGAAAAAAATTAATTATTTTTTCAGTTTTCGGCCATTATAGTTTTTAAATAATGCATGCTACTGTAATTAAAACCCATGAAATTTATTTGCCCTTTTGTCCCGGTTATAAAACCGTTTAAATTATGTCCCTATCACAATGTTTGGCGCCAATATTTTATTTGGAAATAAAGGTGCATTTTTTTCAGTTTTGCGTCCATCCCTAATTACAAGCCCATAGTTTATAAAGGAACAGTGTTATACCTTCTTGACAAATATTTAAAAAGTTCAGTCCCTAAGGTAACTATTTATGTATTTTTTTTAATTGTAAATTTTTTAAAAAATTTTTTATTACAAAAAAATAATAATGGGAGTGTGGGAGGTAATGAGTTAATTTTTTGTGTAACACTAATTTATTTCTATGTAAAAAATGCTTAGGGTGTAGTTTTACTATTTGGCCACAAGATGGCAACAGTAACTTTTTGTTTATTGCGACCTGCGAGCGTCCTCCTGGACGCTCGCAGGAAGTACTAGGAGGCTGTGAGTGTTTGTTTTTTTTCACAATGATCACGCTGCCCATCGGAGAGCAGCGGATCATTGCGGGGCTTAGATCAACGAACGGGAATGGATTTTCCCATTCATTGATCTCCGGGCGAGCGGGCAGCGTCGTGTTTACTAGCGGCGGGCGGTGTGTTTACGAGCGGGAGCGCGGGCAGCGGCGGGAGCGCGGAAAGTACAGATTTCTCCGTCCCTGGGGGTTAAAGGATGGAAAAAGGGACGGAGAAATTCGTATGGGCAGGGGTAAAGTGGTTAAAGTCTGAAATTCCAGAAGTAAACCGGAGGCAGGGACCAGAGCATCGGTGAGTAACTGCACCGGCACAGGATGTCTGCGGGGGACCATTAGAAGCCCCGGGTAAGTTCAACTCTTTTTTCCCCCGACCCCCCCCCCCCCCCCCCCCCCCCCACAGTATTCCTTTAAAGTGAACCAGAGATGAAAATAAACGAATGCGATAAACAACTGGATATGTCCTTCCACTCCTAAAAATGACTCTTTTAGATATCTCAAGGTTTTATTTTACGTATAAACATTTACAAAGCATATTTAATGTTTTATAGTCTCTGCTCAATTGCAGTGTCTCAAGAGTTCCAGAGTAAAAATACATGAACTGTTGACCTTTTTATCTTTTCCTCTCACAGTAAAAAGCCCAGGTATCTGCTTAGGAAAGTGTTTTATAGCTGTAATTTATCAGTAAGCCACTTGGTCCTGACTGGAGAAAAACTATAAGTTCCATAGCTAATTAAAAACTCTTTCAGGCAGGGAAAAAAGAAAAGGAGCATAGCATTAGTGTCTGTATGCTTGCCACTGTATAGGCTTATGTTTATTTAATCATGTCATCTCTGGTACACTTTAAGAAGGAATCGCACAGTAGGTTTTATATGAAACGTTTTAGATTTTTATTTAGCACTTAGGACAGTGCATTTAATGATGTGCATAGCTTTTTTCTCTGTGCATGAGTATCTCCGTGCTACTGCGGCGCAAACCTACTGGGGACTGCACAGTGCAACCGTACTCGCACACACAGAGTAAAGTTTGGGCCATGAATTTAAAGCTAGGTGGAAGAAGGGTTGAGTTTAGAGGGACTGGGGTTGCAGAATGGGATCTAATCACTTTCTCTTTACAGCTACATCCTCAAGTTTACCCACAAAAGGATGTGCCTCTTCAGATTTAATTAAAGGAAAATACATTTTTGCATGTAGAGTTTTTTTTTTTTTTTTTTACTGCCCTAGGGGATGTGCTGTTCCCAAAACCTGATTGCAGCAGCACCTGGCTCCCCCTGTTGTGAGTCCAATATAAGCATATGTACCACTCCGCTGTAGGTATGAGTTGGGTGGCAGCCATGGAGAATAATGTATAAATACCACCCACACATCAACCAGATAGAAATAACAGAGCAATCACTTGTCTGTTTCCAGTGAACAGCAGGAGAGAGCAGAAGGATGCTGTGACTTGGACTTTACAAATGCTTTTGACACTGTTCCCAATCCCAACAATAGCCTAGTGCAGAAGCTGAGGATACAGGGACTAGGAGAAAATGTGTGTATGTGGATAGAGAACTGGTTAAGGGATAGAAGGCAAAGAGTGGTGGTAAACGAAACATACTCAAAATGGAAAACTGTTAGCAGTGGGGTATCGCAGGGGTCAGTCCTTGGTCCAATTCTTTTCAATTTATTTATTAATGATTTAGTAGATGGAATACACAGTAATGTAGCCATCTTTGCAGATGATACCAAGTTATGCAGAATTATCAACACTAAGACTGATAGTGACATATTACAACAGGACCTTGACAACATGGCCATATGGGCAGGTACGTGGCAGATTAAATTTTATGTTGATAAATGTAAAGTCATGCACTTAGGATGTACCAAGGGTAAGTCATCGTATAATATAAATGGCATACAGCTGGGAACATCTGACTTGGAGAATGACTTACAAATACTGGTTGATAACAAGTTAGATAATCGTATACAATGCCAAGCAGCGGTAGCTAAGCAAATACAATTCTGGGAGGCATAAAAAGGGTAATATTTCGAGATGCTAGTATACTACTCCCTCAGTATAAACCACTTGAGACCACATCTGGAGTATGGGATACAGTTTTGGGCACCACACAATAGAAAGGACATTGACCTTCTGGAATAGGTAACAAAGACGGGAAACTAAATTAATCAGAGGGATGGAAGAGCTCACTTACCAAGTAAGGTTGGAAAAACTGGGCTTATCTAGCTTGGAAAAAAGGCGACTGAGAGCTGACCCGACTACAATGTATAAATACATCAGAGTACAACCCTAGGGATTAGCTTTTTGTTGCTATCTATTTAGAAAGGGGTCCTTCACAGTGAGAGTGGTTAAAACTGGAATATCATACCTCAGGAAGTAGTTATGACGAACTCTATATCTGCATTTAAAGAGGGCTTGGATGCTTTCCTTGCATTGAAGGGCATCCGCGGTTATAATTATTAGGTAATTCCCAGAAGAGTTGATCCAGGGATTTATCTGACTTCCATCTGGAGTCGGGAAGGAATTTTCCCCTTTAAAAGGCTAATTGGCCCAAGCCTTGTAAGGTTTTTTGCCTTCCCCTGGATCAACTGAGATATCAACTGGTTTATGTGCAGGTTCAGGATGGTGTTTTTAAAAAATTTTTTTCGTGGTTGGACTTGATGGGCGATTGTCTTTTTTCTATATATATAAAAAGGAAATAGCGCTCCTGCTGTGTCCACAGTCCAAAATGACAATATATAAAGTCCTGTAAATCCAATTCTGTGCCAGACTTGATCTCCAGAAAGCAAATGGAATGACCACCACCACCTCACCCTCAGAAGTGGGCACTCACCCTTAGAAGATGACCCTCGGCTAGATGGGTCTCAATCGCCTCTGGGATATTTTCAGGCAATCCCCTGCCTATACTGGCTCCTTTAAACAGTACTTTATCCAACAGTAAGTCCACAGCATTCACCTCAAATAAAACACATGTTCCTTCCCAACCCTCTCCCCCCACTGCTAACCACTCTGTAACCCGGCCACAATAAAGGGATTTTATGCAGCAGTGCCCGCCTTTCTCCTTTCTTCAAGACGCTGTGGCATATCGGTGCACGCTGCAGGTAAGCCCACCTGTGGCCGTTCCATCCCTGCCGCATACTGGTGCCAGTTTTTTCTATTTTCTTTTTTTCCTAACACATGTTCCTTCCCATAGCGTAAAACCATATGAAAAATTTAATTATATTAAAAATGCACACTCACATTCCAGTAGATTTTTGAAGAGCATAGAGTTTTATAGGGCTCTACCCCTTCACGTTGGCCACCTGGCTGGCTCCCTGTGTCCGCATGGATGACCGTTCCTCGGTCTCCCTGCACGCCACGCCGGCTAACTTCCGCTTCTGCAGGCCACGCCCTACTAGTTTCGTCCTATTGGACTCATCAGGAGCATGCGCAGAAGTTTCCGTAACGCGTAATTATAGCCGCATGCCCTCCCCGTTCCTCCCCCAAAACCTAATTGGCTCCACCGCCGCTTCCGCGTTCCAGCCACCTTGGAGCGCAGGCAGACCAACTAGATGTACTAGTTGGTGGGCGGAGCGTAGCCTTCAGTCTCGGGAGACTGTAGCGGTGAAATCGCCGCTTAATTGTATTGTACAGCATTGCGATCTGCAGCAGTGCTGTACTGGGGACAGCCGTGTGACACGGCTGTCCCCCTGGGGTACAAGAGAGCGATCGGCTCTCATAGGCTGAAGCCTATGACAGCCGATCGCCGTTATTGGCTGCCTGTGGGGTGGGAGGGACGGAGGGAAATAAATATATTTAAAAATTCACAAATTTAATAAAAAAAAAAAAAAAATATTTTTATAAAAACAAACAAACACTGCAGGGTCGGTCAGACCCCACCAATAGAGAGCTCTGTTGGTGGGGACAAAAGGGGGGGGGGAGAATCACTTGTGTGCTGTGTTGTGCGGTCCTGCAGCTTGGCCTTAAAGCTGCAGTGACCAATTTTGAACAAAATGGCCTGGTCACTGGGGGGCTTAAGCTCATGGTCCTCAAGAGGTTAAGAAAACTAAAATTGTCCTAAATGATTACGAAGCAGGCACCACTGGACATTTGAAACTTGTATGCTTATTTATATTTTTTAATACAGTGGAAGGTCCACAAATCCCTTCATTGCAGGGAATGCTCCATCACAATTAGCTGGATAGGTTCAGTGCATTGGGGTATAGGTTCCATGTATTGAGGGATGCAAGGAAGCGTTCTACAGCTCTAAACTGTCAGGGTGCTCAGTAAGATAAAAATGGCCTGCATATTTTATAATAATTAGTGATAGGTTGACTTTTAAATAGTATAATGTTTGGTGGTGCTATAACTGCATTACTAAACGTACTATATACTGAAAATTACTTCCAACAACTATTACATATGCGTGCTCTTCAGTATTTCTACAACATTTTCTCTAACACCCTGTTTTGTATTCAGAGAAAATCACTGTCATGCAGTCATTGGCAGGAATTCAAATCAGCACAAAGAACAGAAGTAGTGAAGTACAACAGTACATCTTGTGTGTTCATGTCTCTTGGCGTGTCTGCTTGTTTTCTTGTCAGTGCTTATTTGGCATAGTGAAGTAATGTAGCAGGTGTCTGCCACTAAGATTAGTGTGACAAGAGCACAAGGTCAGTCCAGATTTCCTGTTCCTGTACAGCCACACAGATATTTATATAAACAACTTTGTTGTGAAAACAGATACAACCCCTGTACATTGTGTACGCTTGCGCACATTTTGAACAAAGTGTAAGAAACAATGCATAATACATTTGCGATACATATGTGGGAATAAATGAATCAGCAACCCTTCACCCATAAAGACTTTGTCATGATGTACAGTGGCATAGCTAGGAATCATGTAAATGTATGCAATTTCTGGTACTGTACCTTTTTTTATCAACAAGAATATTGTTATTTTATTGAAAAAAGAATTAGAGGTTAAATAAAAAGACAATATACAGCAGCCAAATATAACAAATTTCCTTAGACTAGGTTGACAGTGGGACGTTATGGTCCCATGTTATAAAGTGTTAGCATTGCATTGTAATTGATGTGTTATGGTAATGCACTGCTGCAGTGCCCTCTAAAAACACACATTAACAGATACAGGGAAGCATACACTTCATTGCCTGTATGCTTCACTGTGCCTACTGTATGTGAAGTTAACGCTGCATAAATATGGGTTTCGACTTTTTTGTTGCTTTGTAATTTTACGTTGTGACGTTAACATCGCATCACAATGCAACATCCCACTGTGAACTTAGCCTTATACAAAACTGTTATCAGAAAATACAACAGCCAGATAAGGATCAATACTACAAATAAGAACTTGTAATGAACAATAAAACACTTATTTTGGCCAAGACAACTCACCACTAGCTATACATCTAATAGACCTTATTTACGATAACTGTTACATAGAATACTAGTAAAAAGCCCGCCCATTAAAAAATGGGCGCTAGGCTACGGGCGCTCTCCCCCCCCCCCCCCAGCAACGTGTCCACAGATGCGTCCCGCTCGCCTGTCCTCCACCGATGTCTGCAGTATATGCACACAGGGAGATTTTGCTTGCTTGGCAGTTGGAAAAACCTGTTAATTCCCACAATGCAATGAGGTTCTCAGACAGCAAACTGTCAAGTCTGTAAGCAGGGACACACACACACACACACACACACACACACAGGGACAGGACGCAGAGACATAGGGGGTTTATTATATAGGATATTGTTGTATGACTGTAAGTTACCAACAAACAGTGTCAACTCTTAGAGCAGCAAAAGAGACCCTTGCAGGCTTCTTTTGCACTGCATATTGCAATTTTGATTTCCGATTCCGATTTGCAATTTTCACTGGATGCTAGCAACAAAAGAAGAAAAACGCAGAAAAAGTGCAGCATACAGGACTTTTTATCACATAAAAAAATCAGAATCAGAATCGCATGTAAAATTGCATCAAAATCTGAAATCAGAATTGCATGTAGTGTAAAAGAGCTCACAATAAGTGATTTATTTATGTGCAATTTCAGAGATAAGCTACTATGATATCTTGGCCCCCTTTCTCCCTCACCCTTCTGGTGTTTTTGAGTTTTTTCTGGCCCCAGCCCCTAAGTGCTGAATATCAACACATTCTGGACCAAATATATAAAAAAAACTTTTAAGATTGTAAAGGTATTTTTTTTTAATTTTGTAGTTGTGTCAACATCAACAGGATGTAAAATGAAATACAAAGTAAACTAATACTTTTTTTCTCTCCAGTTTTAGATTTTACAGACCCATTTAGCACAGAAGTCAAGCCAAGAATCCTATTAATGGGATTACGTAGAAGTGGAAAATCTTCAATCCAGAAAGTTGTGTTTCATAAAATGTCCCCTAATGAAACGCTGTTTCTAGAGAGCACGAATAAGATCTGCAGGGAGGATGTCTCAAACAGCTCATTTGTGAACTTCCAGATATGGGACTTTCCAGGGCAAATCGACTTCTTTGATCCTACGTTTGACTATGAAATGATATTTAGAGGAACAGGAGCTCTGATATTTGTCATTGATTCACAGGTAAATTCAGAAGTCTCGCTACTGTGTTCTTGGTTGGCAAGTGCAGGCTAGAAGTTGGTCTGTTGTTGTAATAAAATTAAACTTGAAATAGACGCCAACCTGTTCACAACATAGTAGGCTCCACTGGACTCCCCTGGACTCTGCCCTCCCCTCTCTTCCTTCTTCCTTTTCTTTCTCTTCTTCCTTCTCTTCTCCTTGGTCAGGAGAAGGGAAACAGAGGGCGAATGGGCAGTTTAGCCCTTTTCTCCCTCTTTTCTAGCCCTGTCTGTAAAGGCTGGCCCCCAGTTCTGGTCACTGTGGGGCTTCTAAGGACCGTATTTTGTGTTTTATGTTAACTATTTAAAGTTAAGGTTGTACATACTGTATATTTGGGTTTGACCTTCCTGGCACATGATGCCTTTGGCTGGCAGAATGTTCGCAAACCAAAAATGTTCCAACTGTACCGCATATGTGCAACTGTTTCTTTTGTTACTATTGTTGTATTACTTAAAAATCAATAAAAATATTGAAACCAAAATTAACCACTTCCCAACTGAGGGGTTTTACCCCCTGACCACCAGAGCAATTTTCACCTTTCAGCGCTCCTTCCATTCATTCGTCTATAATTTTATCATTACTTATCGCAATGAAATGAACTATATCTTGTTTTTTTCGCCACCAATTAGGCTTTCTTTAGGTGGGACATTATGCCAAGAATTATTTTATTCTAAATGTGTTTTAATGGGAAAATAGGAAAAAATGTGGGAAAAATTATTATTTTTCAGTTTTCGGCCTTTATAGTTTTTAAATAATGCATGCTACTGTAATTAAAACCCATTAAATGTATATGCCTATTTATCCCGGTTATAAAACCGTTTAAATCATGTCCCTATCACAATGTTTGCCGTCAATATTTTAATTGGAAATAAAGGTGCATTTTTTTCAGTTTTGCGTCCATCCCTAATTACAAGCCCATAGTTTATAAAGTAACAGTGTTATACCCTCTTGACATAAATATTTAAAAAGTTCAGTCCCTAAGGTAACTATTTATGTATTTTTTTAAATTGTAAATTTTTTATTTTTTTTTAATTACAAAAAAAAAATTGGGGAGTGTGGGAGGTAAGGAGTTAATTTTTTGTGTAAAACTAGTTTATTTGTGTGTAAAAAATGTGTAGGGTGTAGTTTTACTATTTGGCCACAAGATGGCAACAGTAACTTTTTGTTTCATGCGACCTGCAAGCGTCCTTCCGGACGCTTGCAGGAAGTAGAAAGAGGCTGGGACTTTGTTATTGCTCACAATGATCGCGCTGCTCAGCCGAGCGGCAGCGGATCATTGCGGGGCTTAGATCAACGAACGGGAATGGATTTTCCCGTTCGTTGATCTCTGGGCGAGCGGGCGGCAGCGTGTATACGAGCGGGAGCGCGGGCAGCGGCGGGAGTGCGCAAAGTACGGATTTCTCCGTCCCTGGGGGTTAAAGGATGGAAAAAGGGACGGAGAAATCCGTACGGGCGGGGGTAAAGTGGTTAAACTTGAAATGAATTGCTAGGCTAACCTCAGTATTCCATAAAAATGTGCAAAGTATTTAGGTGGTTTGATTTATTATTAACTTTTATTTATTGTGCACCAAGATATTACATAGCATTGTATATTTAAAAAAACAAAACATTAATTTAGCAAGAGCCATAATTCCCATGCAACAATATTACCAAGGCAGATGTCCAACACTAGACATTAATGATTGCAGTTCATATATCTGTGTCCAACTGTTCAGCCAGAAAAGTGACATAATAATTTCATCATGTGTGACATGTGTCTGTTCACTGAATAAGTATTATGATGACTGATTTAATGCTCAGTAAACTGGTAGGTGACTGTTATTTTGCCACAAATGCATGTGAGTCACAACGCAGTTGCATGGAGTAGAGGCCTGCAGCGGGTTGGGTACCCGCAGGTTACCCGAAACGTGGGTCGGGTGCGGGTACCCAAATTGATTTGAGCTGCAGGTGCGGGTCAGGTCGCAGGTAGCGAGATGCGGGTCGAGTGCGGGTAGCGGGTCTGCGAGTCGGGTGTGGGAATCAAATATTGGACCAGCGCAGGCCTCTAGCATGGAGTTCTGGTTCAACCCAATCTTAATGGTGCAATCATAAACCAACATACTCCTGGTAAGGTCCTCTGGTAGGAGGATGTTAGTCCACAAACTGAAATTTTTACACTCATGAATCCACTTCCAGCACTTTGACCAGGGTGGTACCAACATCCCATGTCATGGAGCTTCTGAAGGGCTTCAGTAGGAACAGTTCCTGCTAATGACTGCTCACAAAGTCTGCATTAAAACATCTCTTTAGTTTTCTTAATACTTTATTTTGAAATGGAAATTATGATGACACCACTCAGCCCTGGGTGGCACCACTGGGCAAAGATCAATAAGTGCACCCAATTCAGCTTCTTGTGTGTGATAATTTCATCCTAAAATGTGCTCTGTTTTCATTGTGCAGGCATTAATTTGAGATAACCATGAATGCTCCAGTCACATCCCAGAAGCTCCTGTGGCATGGTGTAATTTTGTCATTAAAGAGACTCTGTAACAAATTGTTTATCTTTATTTCTTCTATGCTATAAGTTCCTATGCCTTTTCTAATGTGGTCTGGCTTACTGCAGCTTTTCCTAATTGCACAGTAGCTGTGTTATCTCTGTTATATGATCTAATCTTCTCTCTATAGTCGGCACAGTCAGGCTGAGGCAGTCAGACTGGAATGTGCAGGGCTGCTTGTGATTAGCTAGAAGCTGTACACACCCCCTGCAGGCTCTGTGTGACTAACACACTCTGCTTAGCTGAGCCTATTAGAAGCTGGTTAGTTTGTTTGTAAACACTGCCTAAAACTGGCAATTACAAGCCAGGTTTGCAGCAGAGAATGGCAGAAACAGCACAGAGGGGACCAGGAGCACATAATGAATAGAATGGTATGCTTTTTATTGTAAGAATTTCAGAGTACAGATTCTCTTTAAAGCAGTTGGGAGTTACAAGAAAAGCTAGCATAGGAATTTATATCAATGCAGGAGCATACATATAGGTGTGTGAACATCACACATATGGATCTAATGCAAAACAATTTTTGATATTTGTCCAGAATTTCTCTTTAAGGTTGAAGCATAAAAATGAAGTTTTTGATTTCGTTAAGTGGACCTAAAAGTTTACTTCAATGCCGTGTTTCTACTTACCAGGAACTATTAAAGTGATTTGAAACTCAAATTAGCCTATGGTATACAGCATCAAACATGCATAAAACTAATAGCAAACAATATAGAAATGGTTTCCAAGATGCTTGAAGGGTTAATAATCAAACATCTAATTCACTCTGAAGCTAATTGAAAAAATTGCATTTTTTTTTGTACCAAAATTATCAGATTGACTTGAGCTATACTTATGGTGTTTAGACACTTGAAATATAAATGAAAGATATCAGACCAATTTTACCCCCTTCCATGTAGTATGAGAGCCATACTCTACACAGTCTTTTCTATGGAGCTGAACTCCCCATCAGGTAAAAATCTTTGCAAGATGCTGCACACAAAAACCGCTGTACACATTCAAAAGATCAGTATCTGCAAAAGATCTGTTCCTGCAAAAGATCTGTCCTTGCAAAATGCATTCATAGTCTATGATATATGCAGATCCTCATACACACCTTGTTTAACAGACTTCATCTGCATATCTGACAAGTATCTGCAGATAAATGTCTGTTAAACAAGGTGTGTATGAGGATCTGCAGATATCATAGACTATGAATGCATTTTGCAAGGACGGATCTTTTGCAGGAACAGATCTTTTGCAGATACTGATCTTTTGAATGTGTACAGCGGTCTTTGTGTGCAGTATCTTGCAAAGATTTTTACCTGATGGGGAGTTCAGCTCCATAGAAAAGACTGTAGAGTATGGCTCTCACACTACATGGAAGGTGGTAAAATTGGTCTGATATCTTTCATTTATCTTTCAAGTGTGTATGTAGCATTAGCTGTGAAAACAATGCAAAATAGCTTCTGCTGTATCCACTTGGGGTGGGGAAGGAAATAACTTTCTCTAATTTGTTTGCACAGCAATTACTTAGTTACGAGACAATCTGATAAGGTGTCCAGCAACCAGGCAATGTTATAAATTAAGTTTTTCATAGTTTTCTGTGTTTTTTTTTCTGTGTTTTATATTTTAGAATAAAAAAGAGTATTTTTGAGTTTCACACCACTCACCAAGTATACAGAAACTTTTGATACCAGAACCTGTGCTGAGTGTGCACAATAGAAAAAAGTCACAGCTTCTACGGCCTACATTTGTAAATCTGTAACATTACACTAAATATATTTAGAGCTTTCCTTGTGTAGGAACGCTTGGGGTTAAGGTGATATAGCCAATGCTCTGTTCTTATTCAGTAATGAAACAATAATAATAATAATAATAATAATAATAAAACTGCTACTAGATTAGGGTGTAAAATAATAATAAGTGAGAAAGCTCACAATTAGATGAAATGTAACAATATACTGAGAACTGATGTGCATACCATTAATACTGATGACATGTTTTCTCTTTTTCAGGATGATTACATGGAAGCTCTCGCTAGACTACATCTCACTGTAACTAGCGCTTACAAAGTGAACCCGGACATTAACTTTGAGGTTTTCATACATAAAGTTGATGGATTGTCAGATGATCACAAAATAGAAACCCAGAGAGATATCCACCAGAGAGCAAATGATGATCTTACTGATGGGGCACAAGAGAAAATCCATCTCAGGTGTAACCTCATTTATGTACATATTATTGTATGCTTTTCATAGAGTATTGCATATTTTAATAAGCTGTCAAGTACACTGCATAAGAATACACTGTACCTTTTTAGCACAGAAATATAAATAGTAACTAGAATTCACTATGGATCCGATACAATTTACTTTTTCTCCCAAATTTTCTCTTAGATGATATTTTCACATCTTATCAATAAAATGCCCTTTAAAGCGGGATTGTCACCATAAAAATCAAATTTCAACAGCAACTGGTCTGAGTGTATTAAGTGATAAAGATGCTAATCCTGCATTCAAAACTTTCAAAACTTTTCCTGCTGTTATGATTTGGAGTTATCACATACGGAGCACTTGCCCTTTAGTAGTCAGTGCCAAACAGTTGCATGCTGGGGGTTCTATTTAGACAAGACAAGACAAGACAAATAACATTTATATTGCGCTTTTCTCCTTGCCGACTCAAAGCGCCAGAGCAGAGCAGCAGCCTCTAGGGCGCGCTCTATTGGCAGTAGCAGTGTAAGGGAGACTTGCCAAAGGTCTCCTACTGAATTAGTGCTGGCTTACTGAACAGGCAGAGCCGAGATTCGAACCCTGGTCTCCTGTGTCAGAGGCAGAGCCCTTAACCATTACACCATCAGCCAATCAGCCAACTATATCTATAATATATTCCTTCTCTTCCATTTATTTCCCTGCCTATCTGAAATACGATCCCCTACTCATTTATGTTTACAAGCAAGGTTGAGGTGACTCAGTGATTGGAGGAGAAAAGTAAAAAAAGTAAAGGGCAGAAATGACAGCGGGATTTAGCCTAAACTGTGGACAAAAGACATGGTTCCCACGAGGAACAGAATTCTCTTCTTTTGCTATATAACATTAATTGAAATCAAAACGTGGACAGTACAATACATGTGTTATGTAAGTAGATCAAGTATTTATCTACTTATATATGTGTTTCTTTCCTTGGCATAGTATGGCTAATCCTACTGCTTTAAGCCACCAGCAAGCAAGAAAATACTCAGAATGATTTTGACAGTACTTTTTCACCTACTTGTTCTTACTTTTTCAATTGCAGAGTGCTGAAAAGTTATTTTAAACAGAAAATGAAAAATTATCTCCTTGGAAAAAACTTGGGAGAAAAAGGGATCAGGCCCTATAATTGATGTACTTGGTAACTGGAAGATCTCTCACAATAACAAAACAAAGCATTTCAAATAAAGACATGCCCATGTTTACTACGAAAAACACGGGCTGTTATTATACCACTCTTTAAATGGTGTAGCTGTATATTTTCATTTTTTAGCAATAATTCAGTATTAGTTTATCTTTTTATTTAAATATTCCTGGACAGACAAATTTAGAGTATAAGGCTAGTTTCACACTGGGGCATTGCATTGTACATACTGTAAAGACAAGATTGCAAGGGAGGGGAAAGGTTATACAGTGACATATACACATACTATACAAGACAAAAGTTTTCCTTCTTAAAACAGAAGGAATTTGCGATAATTCAGGTCGGAGTGAACATATGATGTCTCCCACGATACATCACTGCTGAATATGCAAATTATCCTTTGTTGTCCCTAATAGCTAAACACACCTCCAGAATCGCTGGAATGCAATGATGTGTCAGCCTGATAACTGTACAGAGCCACAATAATCCAACATGCATACAGACTGTTTCGGATTGGTTGATTCTCATCAGTGCATGGCATGAATTAATTAGCTGTATGGAGTAGGACTTGAAACACGCAGAGTTACAGACTACCCAGCAAGCTCATGGTGAACCAGAAGTCATTGGGGTGTGTAAGAGGCTACAAAGGACGAAAAAGCCCCCTTACTAAAATGTTAAGAAAAACAAAAGTTTGCCTTCTTAAAACAGAAGGAATTTGTGATAATTCAGGTTGGAGTGAGCATACGGTGTCTCCCACAATGCATCACTGCTGAATATGCAGATTATCCCTTGTTGTCCCTGTAAGCTAGCCACACCTCAAGAACTGCTGGAATGCAATGAATGCATCATTGCATTCCAGCGGTCCTGGTGGTGTGGCTAGCTTACAGGGACAACAAGGGATCATTTGCATATTCAGCAGTGATACCTCATGGGAGTCATCTTATGCTCACTCCAACCTGAATTATCACAAATTCCTTCTGTTTTAAGATGGCAAACTTTTGTTTTTCTTAACATTTTATTAAGAAGGCTTTTTGGTCCTTTGTAGCCCCTTACACACTCCAATGAGTTCTGGTTCACCATGAGCTTGCTGAATACACATATACAGTGACACATACAGTACATGAAAAGTATGCTTCACTGCAACTGTAAAGGTGCATGTTATCTGGTACCGCACAGCATGGCTCCTCCAGCGGTGGGCTAGAGGAAGTTAGTTATCTAGAGGATTCCCTCTACCTTGGTATACATCTTACTTTTCTGCTAGTTTTTGTCACAGGTTAACTTTAAAGGATCACAATCACAAATAAACAGCTGAATTGAAAGAGTTTGCCGCAAACTCTGTGCATGGTGCTGCTTCTTTGGTTGCATCATTACACTGCTAAAACAGTGAGGCTGATTTCACAGTGTAAACCAGCATGAGTGGTGTGGTGCGTCGCTCCCGGGGCACCGCACCAGCTAACACAGGCCTTCAGGTAACACCGCGTTAGTACAGTTGTTCCCTGTCTGGCCACCAATCAAGCAGGAAGCACGCTGGAGGTCACTTCCTGCTTCAGTTATGCGGAAGCGTATTGTAAACATACACTTCTGCACATGCATGCCGTGACGTCGCAGCGTCGTCGGTTTAAAAAAACCTGCGTCGCCATAGAGTAACATGACTTCCGGGCTGCCGCAGATCGCCGCGGGTCCCGCACGGTAACGTGGTTCTGCACTAGCATTAGAATTGGCACTTTCGGCACAGCGTACCGTACTGTGGGAAGTATGAACTTCCCCATAGGGTCACATTAGACTGCGGTAGCAGTGCATCCATGTAACGCTCCTCGCCGGCAGGAAAGCGCCCTAAAGCTACGTACACACACAAGACTAAAGTCAGCTGTGGTGGATGATAAAGACTGCCTTAACTGATAATCATATGTGTGTACAGCGGCCCCCGACTGCTGCCCCACAAGCAATCGGCACAGTGGATCAACTCCGCCGCCCTGCATAGCAACAGAGCGTGTTGTCAGCTATACAGCTGACTTCGTGTCTGTACAGTCCGGGCCCAGCAATGTTGCCCAAGGGGATCGGGTACAGACATAAGTCAGCAGTGTGTACACACTTTAACCTCCTTGGCGGTACGCAGTTTCAGAGGCTGCGTCCGCCGGGAGGGTTTTTTTGTAACAAAATGTGCTTTATATCAGTTAGCTAGCACTTAGCTAACTAACTATGTCCCCCAAGCCCCACCACACCATTTAGCACCCCTCGATCGCCGCCAGCAATACGTACCCCTTCACGATCCCGCGAGAGCCGCAGCTTCCCATTGAGCTTCACTCGTCGCTATGGCGACGATCGGAGATGACGGGAGGCGGGATCCCTGGCGGGTGCGTATTACGGCGGCGATTGCAGGGGATCGGGGGGGAGCGGAAGCACTTGGGGAACATAGTTAGCTAGCTAAGTGCTAGCTAACAAATATAAAACACATTTTGCTACATAAAATCCTCCCGGGCCATGTGATCCCCTGCGGCGGCTAGCCCGAGCGTAGCTCGGGCTTACCGCCAGAGAGCTTAAGAGGCGGGGCACAGACTAAAGTCTCTGAGAAGATTGCAGCCTACAGATTAAAGTGGTTTATGTAACTTCAGATAACAAGTTGCTTATTTATTTATTTATTTATTTATTTATTTATTTGTTGTATTTATAAAGCGCCAACATATTACGCAGCGCTGGACATTAATTTAGGTTACAGACAATATTTAGGGGTGACAAACAGCAATATGACAATACAGGAATACAAGAAAACCAGATCACACAGCACAGTATGAGTACCAGGTAATGCTTAGTCAGTCACTGGATGGGAGCATGGAGTTAGGCAAGTTAGGTTCACTCAAATGCATAGCATGGGTGCACAGTAATAGAGGTGCATGATCAGGTAGGACACAAAAGGAGTGAGGACCCTGCCCAAAGGCTTACAATCTACAATCTGCTTATAAAACAAAGTTCTCATACCTATACCTATATCTTAAAAATATTGTAAAAATGGAGAAAAGTAAAAAATAAAGGTAGAGTATATTGCATTATTGATCAAGGCTCCATTTAACACATTTTGTTATTTGCATACTTCCCAACTTTTTGAGATGAGAAAGAGGGACACTTAAGCCATGCCCCTGCCACACCCCTGATCACGCCCACATCACACCCCTAGTCACACATACCATAAAGATTTTATAAGAAAAATATATTGTTTTATAATTTAAACCACACGAGTCCTTTCTATCCTGGTTCATTTTCCTTCATATTAACATTTTTAAATTAGTAATAAATCAATTTAAAGGATGGGAATAAAGTTTAGAGTCAAACACATTTTTAGTAGAGAAAAGGGACAAAGTCCTGAAAGAGGGACAAATGAGGAGGAAAGAGGGACAGGGCTCCCAAAGAGGGACTCTCCCTCCAAAAGAGGGACAGTTGGGAGCTATGTATTTGCTTGAATATAGTTTAACTACTTTCGGACCGCGGTGATTGAAATCTATGCCCTGTTGTGGTGGGCTCCTGGCTGGCAGGGCGTAGATTTCCATCACCGTCCACAGTGCGCATTCGCCGTTTCTGTCGCTCCTCGCGATCGCGCCGCTCAAACCCGACGTTTCTCACCGCAGCTCACAGGCTCTGCCTGTCTCTATGATGGCAGAGCCATGTGAGCCGGTCAGGAGCTGATTTAACCACTTGCCGACCGCACGCTCATACGGTGCGGCAGCAAAGTGGCAGCTGGAGGACCAGCGACGCAGATGTGCATCGCCGGGTTTTCCGTGATTAATCAGCGCGCGATCACTGTGTCACGTGGTGCCGCCCCCTTGTGACTACAACCCGCCGGCCAATCCGCAGCGCCGGCGGGTTGTAACTTTTCAAACGAGCCACTTAGAAACGTATAATACAGTTTGTTTACCTAACAAACTGTATTATACTGCCTGCCTTCCCGCTGGTGGTCACACTTAGCGATCGACCACCGGCGAGGAGAGCAGGCACAGTGAGTGACACACACAACGTGTTAGGAGCCCCACAGACCCCCCCGATCACCCGCAGCACCCATCAGACCCCCCCCTGTACACCCCTGCAGACCATAGTTTGCAGCCAACCACCCCCCATATCACCCATCAATCAATCCCTGTCACCACCTGTCACTCCTATCAATCAGCTCAGACCCCCAACTACCCCTCAGGGTTATCTTATCACCCCCACCCCTTCAGATCTCCCCCCCCCCCCCCCGTATGCTGCATCTCTCTATCTCCCTCTAATAGCCCACATCAGCTGTCAATCTGTCAATCACCTATCAGTCACCTGTCAATCATCCCTTGTCACCACCTGCCACTGCCCCACATCAGATCAGACCCCCAACTGCCCCTTAGGGACTTCTGATCACCCACCCACCCTTTCAGATCCCCCCGAGACCCCCCCCCCCCCGATCACATCAGCAGTCCATTGTTTACATCTGTTTTTCCCTGTAAAAACCCACTTATCACCCGTCAATAACCCATCTATCACCCCCTGTCAACCCTATCCATCAGATTAGACCCCCAACTACCCCTTAGGGGTATCTTACCACCCCCCACCCCTTTAGATCCCCCCCCCTGCATAGTGCATCTATCTATCTCCCTGTAATCGCCCACTGATCAGCTGTCAATCACCTATCAGTCACCTGTCAATCATCCCTTGTCACCACCTGCCACTGCCCTCCATCAGATCAGACCTCCAACTGCCCCTTAGGAGCTTCTGATCACCCACCCCCTCAGATCCTCCCCACACCTTCCTAGTGCATTGCTTGCGTATATTCCCTCCCCTGATCACATCAGCAGTCCATTGTTTACATCTGTTTTTCCCTGTAAACACCCACTTATCACCCGTCAATAACCCATCTATCACCCCCTGTCACTCCTATCCATCAGATCAGACCCCCAACTACCCCTTAGGGGCTTCTGATCACCCACCCCCTCAGAACCTCCCCACACCTTTCTAGTGCATTGCTTGCGTATATTCTCCCCCCTGCCATTGTGTATCTTATCTCCTGTCTGTAAGGCTTGATTGTGCTTTGTTTGGCTACGATTGTCTCAATTGCACTGTGATTGGCATTGATTGTCGTGTGATTGGCTTCGATTGTCACGTAATTGGTTTTCGATTGTCGCGTGATTGGCTTCAATTGCCTGTGATTGGTTTTGATTGTGCCAATTGCCCTCTGATTGGCTGTCTTGCCCTGTGTCTCGACTGTCTCAATTGCCCTGTGATTAGCATCGATTGTCGTGTGATTGGCTTCGATTGTCACGTAATTGGTTTTTGATTGTCGCATTATTGGATTCAATTGCTCCGTGATTGGCTTTGATTGGGCGATTGCTGTAATTGTGTTGTAATTGCCTCGTGATTGTTTTTGATTATTTGTGATTGCTCTCTGATCCCCAACGCCCCCCCCCCCCCCCCCCCCCTCACCATCACTATCCTAGTGATCTAAAAACAGTGATCAGTGAACACTGTCACTTTTTTAGTATCACTAGTGGTAACAGTTAGGCCAGTTAGCTAGGCAAAAGGGTTGTTAGTGTCAGTTAGTGCTCAGCCCACTGCACCACAGTCACTAATTAGCATCATCACTGTCGCTAATCAGCATTGGTACTATATAGTATCTGTAAGTGATCCTTAGTGATCACAGTCAGATCTATATTAGGGTCACTAGGATCCACAAAAAAACGCAGTGTTTGCCCGATCAGACCTGATTGTTTGCCTGCACTGCGTTCAGCCCGCCCCACCGCAGTGACAGAATTTTTTTTTCTGATCACTGCAAAAAACACTGTACACTAGCTGTGGCACTGTAAACATCAGTTTTCATTTTTTTTCATCAAAACTCAGTGACCACAGCTTTCTACCTCTCAAGTACTCCCTTTCGCTAGGTAGGTGCTCTTTTTCCTGGGTAGTCTCAGAGGAATACCTCCTAAATTTAGCAGGCCACCATGACAAAAAAGAGGTTTTCCAATTAAGACATCTACAGGTACATGGACCAGTCGGATGAGGATGATTGGGTCGACTTATTCGACGAATCTTCTGGTTCAGAGTACGATCCTGTAGACAGCAGTGGCTCTCTGACCGATAGTTCCGATGACGAGGTTGAGGTCCCGGCTAGAGCAAGGCGTACCACACCCCATGTCACTGGACTGCAGGTGGCGGAAGATCAGTCTCAAGGGCAGCAGAGTGGTGCTGGCGCTGATCTGATTTTCCTTGGTGAGGCATGCACCAGCAGCGCAGCATCTCCTGGATCTATCAACACCAGTATTACCGTAGAAGACCCTGGTGAAGTGGCGAACACCAGCCTGGAAGTAGAAACTGTGAATTAAGACCCGATTCGCAGCCACCAAGTAGACGGGCCCGTAATCCCATTAGTTTTCCAGAGGTGCTGGCAAACCCTGATTGGCATTCCCCTGATCCCGCCGCACCCGTACTGCCCCCTTTCACCCACCAGTCTGGAGTCCAGGTGGAACAAGTTGAACTAGGATCGGCCCTAGACTTTTTTGAACTGTTGACTTAATTGTGGCTGAGACCAACCGTTATGCCACACAATTTATAACCGCCAATCCGAAAAGCTGCCACGCCCAGCCTTTTCGGTGGAAACCACTCCAAGTTTCTGAACTTAAAATTTTTTGGGGCCTTCTCCTCAACATGGGTATTACCCAAAAAAATGTATTGCGCTCTTATTGGTCTATACGCCCAATACATAACATGCCCATGTTCTCTGCTGCCATTTCCAGGACGCGATTTGAGATCATCCTGCGCTTCCTGCATTTCAATGACAACAACACCTGTCATGCAAGAGACCACCCAGCTTATGACCGGCTCCACAAAATTCGGCCCATCATAGACCACCTGTCATCCACATTTGCAGATGCTTATACCCCTGAACAGAACATCTGTGTAGACGAGTCCCTCGTACATTTTACCGGGCGCCTCTGTATCAAACAGTACATCCCAAGCAAGCGCGCCCGGTATGGGGTGAAACTGTATAAGCTCTGTGATAGGGCCACAGGCTATATATCTCGTTTTAGGGTCTATGAGGGAAAAAACTCAAAATTGGAGCCGGTCGGATGTCCTGACTACCAGGGGAGCAGTGGAAAGATTGTGTGGGACTTGGTGTCACCCTTGTTCCATATGGGGTACCATCTTTATGTGGACAACTTTTACACAAGTGTGGCCCTCTATCAGCACTTAAAGTTAGAAGGAATCCGATGTTGTGGCACCGTGCGGCCTAATCGCCGGGGCTTCCCCCAACGGCTCGTTAACACCAGACTTCAACGGGGGGAGAGGGCCACCTTGTGTACCAATGACTTGCTCTCTGTGAAATGGAAGGACAAGAGGGACGTTTACCTTCTGTCTACCATTCACACAGACACGACAGTACAAATTACACGGGCAACAGAGGTCATTAAAAAGCCCCTCGCCATCCACGACTATAATGCCAACATGGGAGGGGTGGACTTCAATGACCAGATGTTAGGGCCCTATTTAATTTCCCGGAAAACCAGACGCTGGTATAAGAAAGTGTCTGTGTATTTAATTCAATTGGCAATGTACAACAGCTTTGTTCTCTACAGTAAGAACTGGATCTTACCTTCAATTCCAAGAAGAGATCGTTTTGGCACTCCTGTATCCAGAAGAAGCCAGAGCCCAACCCCCAAATGCAACTAGCCGGCTGCATGGAAGGCATTACGCCTACCCGATTCCCAGTACCCCAACTCAACGCAACCCCAGAAAAAGATGTCGTGTCTGCAGCAAGGCTGGAATAAGGCGTGACACCCCCGTTTTACTGTCCCTCCTGTCCTGACCAGCCTGGCCTATGCCTAGGGGAGTGTTATGAGAGGTACCACGAGAAGGCACACTTTTAGAACCTAGGGAACTACAGACACAGCAGTAGGCACACAAGGGTCTCTCAGTGCTATTTCACACTGGCGCGATGCGTTAGGGCAAATTGCCTAGCAAAAGTCACACTTTGCGGTCCCCCCCTACGCCGGAAGTGCTTGACTTAACGCTAGTGCATGCCTACGTTACTGCGTGGCTTCTGCGGCAATTTGGGTCAGCCCAGGAAGTCATGTTAGTCTACGGCGTTGCAGTTAATTACTAGGCCGAATGCTACTCTTGTGGTATTCCCTGAAGGTCTGTTTTGGGCGAGACGGTGCTTCGGGCTTGACCGACCGGCTAGGCCAGTATGCAGTGTGAACCCAAACATCACAAAACACATTGTACTACTTCTGAGTACGGCGATACCACATGTGTGGCACTTTTTTGCACCCTAACTGCGCTAAGGGGCCCAGAGTCCAATGAGTACCTTTAGCATTTCACAGGTCATTTTGAAACATTTGGTTTCAAGACTACTCCTCACGGTTTAGGGCCCATAAAATGCCAGGGCAGTATAGTAACCCCACAAATGACCCCATTTTACAAAGAGGACATCCCAAGGTATTCCGTTAGGAGTATGGTGAGTTCATAGAAGATTTTATTTTTTGTCACAAGTTAGCGGAAAATGACACTTAGTAAAAAAAACCAATAAAAATCATTCTCCGCTAACTTGTGACAAAAAGTAAAATCTTCTATTAACTCACCATATTCTTAATGGAGTACCTTGGGGTGTCTTCTTTCGAAAATGGGGTCATTTGTGGGGTTCCTATACTGCCCTGGCATTTTAGGGGCCCTAAACCCTGAGGAGTAGTCTTGAAAACCAAATGTCGCAAAATGACCTGTGAAATGCTAAAGGTACTCATTGGACTCTGGGCCCCTTAGCGCAGTTAGGGTGCAAAAAAGTGCCACACATGTGGTATCGCCGTACTCAGAAGAAGTACAATGTGTTTTGTGATGTTTGGGTTCACACTGCGGAAGATTTTACTTTTTGTCACAAGTTAGCGGAGAATGATTATTATTGGTTTTTTTTACCAATTGTCATTTTCCGCTAACTTGTGACAAAAAATAAAATCTTCTATGAACTCACCATACTCCTAACGGAATACCTTGGGATGTCCTCTTTGTAAAATGGGGTCATTTGTGGGGTTACTATACTGCCCTGGCATTTTATGGGCCCTAAACCGTGAGGAGTAGTCTTGAAACCAAATGTTTCAAAATGACCTGTGAAATGCTAAAGGTACTCATTGGACTCTGGGCCCCTTAGCGCAGTTAGGGTGCAAAAAAGTGCCACACATGTGGTATCACCGTACTCAGGAGGAGTACAATGTGTTTTGGGGTGTATTTTTATACATACCCATGCTGGGTGGAAGGGAGAAATCTCTCTGTAAATGAACAATTGTGTGTAAAAAAAAATCAAAAAATTGTCATTTACAGAGATATTTCTCCCACCCAGCATGGGTATGTGTAAAAATACACCCCAAAACACATTGTACTACTTCTCCCGAGTACGGCAATACCAGATGTGTGACACTTTTTTGCAGCCAAACTGCGCTAAGGGGCCCACAGTGCAATGACTACCTTTAGGCTTTACAGGGGTGCTTACAACTCAGCACCCCCCAAAATGCCAGGACAGTAAACACACCCCACAAATGACCCCATTTTGAAAAATAGACACTTCAAGGTATTCATTGAGGGGCATGTTGAGTCCATGGCAGATTCAATTTTTTTTTTGTTACAAGTTAGCAGAAATGGAAACCTTTTTTTTTTGTCACAAAGTGTCATTTTCCGCTAACTTGTGACAAAAAATAAAATCTTCTATGAACTCACCATGCCTCTCAGTGAATACTTTGGGATGTCTTCTTTCCAAAATGGGGTTATTTGTGGGGTATTTATACTATCCTGGAATTTTAGCACCTCCTGAAACATGACAGATAGTCAGAAAAATCAGAGATGCTTCAAAATGGGAAAATTCACTTTTGGCACCATAGTTTGTAAACGCTATAACTTTTACCCAATCCAATAAATATACACTGAATGTTTTTTTTTTTTTTTTTACATCAAAGACATGTAGCAAAATAACATTTGCGCTCAAATGTATAGGAAATTTTACTTTATTTGAAAAATGTCAGCACAGAAAGTTAAAAAAGTCATTTTTTTGACAAAATTCATGTCTTTTTTGATGAATATAATAAAAACTAAAACTCTCAGCAGCAATCAAATAGCATCAAAAGAAAGCTGTATTAGTGAGAAGAAAAGGACGCAAAATTCATTTAGGTTGTAGGTTGTATGACCGAGCAATAAACCGTTAAAGCTGCAGTGGTCTGAATGGAAAAAACAGCGCTGGCCCTTAAGGGGGGGGGGGGGGGGGGTAAAGGCTGAGTCCTCAAGTGGTTAATTGGCTCCTGGCCATGTCTATCAATGTAAGTTGCTCCCATTGGCTTACATTGATAGACATGGTGAGTGGCTCCTGACCGGCTCACATGACTCTGCCGTCATAGAGATGGCAGAGTCTTTCTCCTGAGGATCCCGGCTTGCGGCGATGGTGGTGTTTGCGGGGGCTATGTGCGGTGTTTCGTCGGGATTTCGTCATTCTTGTACCAGCGGTCTCCGGTCCTTAAGGGGGCAGCGGACCGCTGGTACTTAAGTGGTTAAAGCATCACACATTTAATCCTGTGAATACAGTATATAAATTCATTTGACATTTATATTGTATTTTTTTCAGCTTTTATCTTACCAGCATATATGATCATTCAATCTTCGAAGCTTTCAGCAAAGTCGTACAGAAACTTATCCCACAACTTCCAGCATTAGAAAACTTGCTGAACATATTTATATCTGTAAGTAATAAATGGTTGAATCAACAATTTACAAAAATCTGTATACACTACAGTGTATTCTCTTTACTTTTGACCTGTAGAAGGCACTGTAGTAGTTAGCCAGTAGAAAAAGAGAAACTCCAGGCTGCTAAGTAAATGCTTATGGGTTGGGTTATTCACATAACTTCACACAACTTTAAAGTTGGTGCCTCTTTATCACATCAGTAGCTAACATTACAGTCCTTAAAGGAAAACTAAACTTAGAAGGATATGGATTTTTCCTTTTAAAACAATACTAGTTGCCTGACTCTTCTGTTGATCCTGTGTCTCCAATACTTTTAGCCACAGCCCCCGAACAAGCATGCAGATCAGGTGCACTGACTGAAGTCAGACTGGATTAGCTGCATGCTTGTTTCTGGTAAATGATTCAGCCAATATTGCAGCCACAGAGATCAGCAGGACTGCCAGGCAACTGGTATTGTTTAAAAGGAAACATCCATATCTCTCTCAGTTTAGGTTCCCTTTAAGACTAAAGCTGCCCATACATCTAGCGATGTATGGCCATATTCGACCAAGAGACAAATCTCTCTCTTATCAAATCTGATGAGAGATCTGTCAGCTGCCCATACACCACAGGTCGATTCCCGATCAATTTCATGCTGAAATCGATCCGAAATTGGCCTTGTGCCTAATATTAATGTATACATTACCTCTCCACGGCCTCCGCTTGTCGCCTGCTGGCATCCAGGATTCCGTCTCTGCATACACGCACGCCCCACGTAGTTTCATTGTAAGGGCGCGCGTGTGTGACGTCACACGCACGCCCTCACTAGGAAACCATGTCTGGTGTGCGTGTATGCAGAGACGGAATCCTGCAAATCCAGCAGGGGGCAAGCGGAGGCCGCGGAGAGGTAATGTATACATTTACATGGGGCACAGGGCGGACAATTTCATTAGGGGGAAAGCGTCGGGGGTTTCGTTGCGCTCAAAATTGCATGCTGTACCGCCGGGCATCCGATCGAGTAACATCTTGCAGCAATTTTCATCCTGAAATTGGTCGCATTGTCGGTTGGGGATGCGCTTGACGGCACCGGTCAATAGGCCGTCAAGTCGCCTGGTGTATGGCCACCTTAAGTTTCTTAAATCATAGTTTGGATGAGTCCAAATTTGAAAAGTAAAAAAAAACAAAAACTTTTTTCATAATGCTATATTTTGCGAAATGTGTCAATGTCAGATTTAAGCATAACCTCATGAAAATATAGCAATGTTAGTGTGGGCTGATCATAATGTGATTTTGATGGCTTCTTAAAATTGTTGGGTATGTACAGAGGGGATTTCATATGCTGATTCTTGATAAACCAGGCAGTCAGACTTATACTTCAGCATGTCTCTGAAGAAACAAGTAACTGAGGCTATGTTTACACTAGTGACGGATGCACTTGTAATGATGTGAATCCAAATATCCTTGCTGTGCCAATTAACAGCAATGGGGATAAGAAGCGATTTGTGAAAAAATGCAGCAGGTTGTATTACCCCCACCCCCCTTTGCACGCAAATCAGAAGCAGCCTATTGATTTCAAGATTCTGTGATTCAGCGTTAGAAAACACATGCTAAAAAATGTAGATGATCGTAGACAATCGAAATGACCAGTTACTGGATGAAGAAGACAGCACAGAATTGAAAAGTTTTGCTGAAACAAAGTCAGAAACTCTGAGGGTGTCCATACACAGTAAAATAAAAACATTTGATTTTCCTGTTTATTCGACCAAAGCGATCGATTCAAAACAATCTTTTTTTTCCGATCAAGAAAAACTAATGATTATCCAGTGTTTTCAATAAAAATCTGATCGGACATGTTGGAAGAAGCTTTATATTCGATCTAACAGAAAAATCAAACTTCATTATCTAATCGACAAAATTATGTGTGAGCACTAGATTGCATTATTGACCTTCTGATTATTAAGCGCTTCTACTGAATACACCAACATCTGATTATAAAATATCAGGAGTAACCCAAAATCTGGGTAGTTTTGATTACAGTGCCGTTGTATCAGTAATACACAAAGCAGCACGGTGGTGTAGTAGTTAGCGCTTTCTCATCTCAGCCAGGTCAACATCTGCAAGGAGTTTGTATGTTGTCCCCTTGTCTGTGTGGGTTTCCTCCGGGCACTCCAGTTTCCTCCCACAACCCAAAAACATACAGATAACTTAATTGGCTTCCCCCTAAATTGGCCCTAGACTATGACACATGCACTACACGATAGATACATAGACGTGACTATGGTAGGGATTAGATTGTAAACCCCTCTGAGGGACAGTTAGTGACAAGACAATGTACTCTGTACAGCGCTACGTAATATGTTGGCAGTATATAAATAAATAAATAATGCATTCTGCTAATTTACATTTAACATTTTCAGTCGTGATTTTGGTGAATCTCCAAGATCAATGCCTAACTAACCCCCCACCAATAAAACCCCTTTCTGATTGTTTAAAGTCGGAATTTCCAGAAGTGAATCGGTGGCAGGGACCGATGCATTGGTGAGTGGCTGCACGGGCACAGGATGTCTGCGGGGGACCATTAGAAGCTCCAGGTAAGTTCAACTCTTTTTTCCCCTACACCCCTACAGTAGTCCTTTAATTTTAACTTCTTCACAATGAACCCGAGTCCTGATGCATAACCTTAAACCCCCCCCCCCCCATTTTTTTAGGTTTCAATAATTTTTATTGGGGTTTTTCAAATTTTTAAATACAGCCATTTTCATAAAATGACATATCAATAACAGTATGATTATTACATCAAACAATGAACTATTAGACCAATTTCAAGAGATCAGAATAAAAACTATTATAGCACAGTGTATGCCATAAATCATATTCAACAATACAATATAAGATGTATGCTAATAATCACTATAATACTGCTCATTGTCTGTTGTTTTCCATGGAGCTGAATCCTCCAGTAACTGGTGGACTAAGATCCAACCAACAAAGTCACTGGAAGTCGCATCCAACCTTTATAAAACTGTATTACAGTTAGATCATCATTTAAAGATTTTGATGATCTATTCTAATAAATATACAGTATGTCTTCATATCTAGAATGTATGGAGTATTTTTACCCCTATTATGTATCATCAAAATTATTAACCTCTTAACTAATAAACAATAAAAGGGGCAAAGAAAGAAAAAAAAGAGTGTGAATACAGTTGCCAAGAGTATATTAGAGTGCATTTGAATATTACTTTAACTTTCAAATAGTCCTGGGGAATCATATACAATCTGTGAGAGGGTATGAGTTTTGAAACTACAGATTTGATAATTGAGACTGAGGATATAATGTGGGCCATAAATCAGTCTTCCTTAAAAATAAATGCAAATTTCCTGTTTTGAATGCCCATGACTTTTCTGCTATGAAGTTAAATTCCACTTTTTTTTAAGACATCTTCAAACCTTGGAACCTGTGTAGTTTTCCAATTTTCAATAATTTGTAATTTAGTGGCTATAAATAAATGACTGAAAATAATTCTCTCTTTGGGTGGTAATTCAACTGTGTGGATGTGCAATAATGCCATATGTGGAGGTACTGTATATGAGAGAGACTTACAGGTAGTTTTTTTTTAAATCTTCTATTTCCTTCCAAAGCGGTTGGATTTTTGGGCAAGTCCAAAATATATGTTCCAAAGAGCCTGTATGATTACACTTTCTCCAGCATAATGGCGAAACCTTAGGGTCAAATTTAGAAATGTTTTCTGGTGTAAAGTATCACCGCCACAACAGTTTAATAAAGTTTTCCAAATGTGATACACAATGTGAAGATTTCTTCACAGATCGGACTGCAGATTCCCATTCTTCATGTAAATGTCCATTTTGAAAAAGTCTTGCCATTTCTTTAATTGCCATTTGGGGACTTCTCCCCTAACAGATAACCATGATCTGTAAAAGAGAGCCGTCCCTTTCATATGATCTTTTTCTGGGGTAAGTAATTTCTTGATTTGGGGTGGATATAGAACCTGAATTGGTATATGTTTCTGAAGATATTTTTTTATTTTAATATATGTACATTCTTTTGAACTAGGTAAATGATATGTAATAACCAGTTCTTCAAAAGATTTAAGATCCGTCTCCTCAAAGAGTTTATCCAATGTCTCAATTCCCACCTCTGTCCATTTATCAACAGAAATTTTCCTAACCACATTAGTGATATTTACTAAAGGAATAGATAAATTAGTAGCTAGTGTATGATTTTTTTGTGCTGCTAAGTAAAGTCTTTCCAGATGTTCAATGTATTTTTTATTATTGGATTTGCTGTTGGTTTTTTTAATGTTCTATAAGTATTGTATGAAGTCTGATTTTGTTCCAGAACCAACCATTGCTTTGAATTATCACCAGTCCAAATAGCTCTGGATTGTTCCAGTATTGTTGCTTTATAATAAAGCTCTAGATCTGGAACACCAAATCCCATCTCTGATTGATGTTGCAACAATATTTTGTTCGAAAATCTAGAAGATGTGTTAATCAAAACAAATTTATTAAGTAGTCTCTGTAATGTGGTAAAAAATATTTTGGGTACGTTAATTGGGAGGTTACGGAATAAATATAGCATTTGTGGCAATATCATCATTTTAAAAGCAGCCGTTCGTCCCAGCCAGGAGAATTCAAATTTAGATAGGGCTTCTAATTGGGTTTTTAATTTGGAATACTAAGGTTCATAATTTTCTTTGTATAATAGGGGAAGAGATGGCGTGATGTAGATTCCTAGATATTTAACCACTTAAGCTCTCAGTCGTTTTCACTTTATGCATCCGAGCATTGTTCACCTCACATTCATTAGCCTATAACTTTATCACTACTTATCACAATTAACTGATCTATATCTTGTTTTTTCCGCCACCAATTAGGCTTTCTTTGGGGGGTACATTTTGCTAAGAGCTACCTTACTGTAAATGCATTTTAACAGTAAGAATAAGAAAAAAAAAGAAAAAATTCATTATTTGTCAGTTTTCGGCCATTATAGTTTTAAAATAATACATGCCTCCATAATTAAAACCCACGTATTGTAATTGCCCATTTGTCACGGTTATTTCACCGTTTAAATTATGTCCCTATCACAATGTATCGTGACAATATTTTATTTGGAAATAAAAGAGCATTTTTTCCGTTTTGCATTCATCACTATTTACAAGCTTATAAAAAAAAAAAAATAGAGAGAAATATTTCATCTTTACATAGATATTTAAAACGTTTAGACCCTTAGGTAAATATTTATGTGTTTTTTTTTTTATAGTAATGTTTTTTTTTATTAAACATTTTATGTGGGCATTTTTGGGAGGGTGGGATATAAAAGTGTTTTATTTGGGGAAATATTTGTGTATTGTAATGTTTTTTTACTTTTACTTGTAGTTTTACTTTTTGGCCACAAGATGGCAATCTTGAGTTTGTTTACATGACGTCACTCTAAGCGTACAATGTACGCTTAGAGGGACATAGCTTCAGAAAAAGCAAAGCTTCCGAGAGAAGCTGTCGCTTTTTCAGTGGGGGAGAGGAATCAGTGATCGGGCTCCATAGCCCGATACATTGATTCTGTGGCTACCGAATCCGCGGCCGGGAGTGCGTGTGCACACGCGCAATCGGCCGAAGGAGCGCGCCTGTCCTCCTTGACGTTTTTATACGTCAAGGAGGACAAAGTGGTTAATGGACTTATTGGACCAGGAGTAAGGGGAAGAGTCTTTTAATGTTTGTATTGTTTCTGAGTCTAAACTACATGGCAATATAACAGTTTTAGTTTCATTTAATTTATAATATGAAATTTTGGAAATATTACTTAATTCTATTTTAATTGTGGCAGGGATACTTGGGGGTTCTTTAAATACAATAAGATGTCGTCAGCATATAATCCAAGCTTGGTTTCAGAATCTCCAAGTCTAATACATTTTATTTGATTGTTGTACCTAATTTTTTGTGCCAGGGGTTCTAGAGTTAAAATAAAAATAAATGGGGAAAGTGGACACCCCTGTCTTGTCCCATTAGTGATGTTAAATGTTTTGGATATGGTACCTGATGACATGACCAAGGCTGAAGATTGTGTGTACAATGCAAGTATTGCTCTATGTAGATAGCCAGAACATCCAAACTTTTCCAAAACACATGATATGTACTCCCAATTCACTCTGTCGAACACCTTCTCTGCGTCAAAAGAGACAAACAGAGAAGGTGTTCGACCAACCTCAATCTCATGCAAAAGAGCTAAAACTTTCCTTGTGGCATCACTTGTTGTTCTTCCCTGTACAAGTCCCACTTGGTCTGTATGGATCAATTAAAGAATTAAGGGGGCTAAACGATTTGCAATCACCTTGGAATATATCTCAAAATCTGTATTAAGTAGGGATATTGGCCTATAATTACTGGGAACCCCCACCCCCCCCCATTTTTTTAATCAAACAAGTTTTATTAAACAAACACTTCAACCAATACAACAATAGCAATGCCATTCAATAGACCATAAACAGATATTTAGAGAGCCACAGTAACATTTTCGAAAAGACAAACAATTTAAGAGCATACGATAAAACCAAGTTATAAGAACAAATGCATGAACTACATCACTTATTTACATACGATAGGCATATAGAAAATGTAGATAAGGTATCTCCCCTACAGTCTAAGAGACATTTGCGGAGTGTATTATAAGCAATTTTAATAACACAGATAGTATATGTCCTTCATACATTATGAATTAATGCCCTCCCAAAATGTCTATCCCACACTAACTCTATATCAGCCACTTCCGGGAAAACACTAACCACCCCCTTTATTTTAACCTTTCCTCATGTTAACACTTAATGAATCCCTTTATAAAGCTAATCTCTCTCTTCGTAATGTTAACCACTTCATGACATCTAACCTTGAAGGAAACCAGAGACGTTATAAAAGAAAGATTTGATACTTACCTGGGGATCCCTCCTGCCCTATAAGAAACAGCTGAGTCCCTCGCTGTCCTCCCACGTGCCTCCATTCAGCCGCAATCAGCCCTGGTAACTGCCTAAGTGGCGTCAGTAGGGGCCTTCTGCGCATGTCCAGTCACCATCCAATGTCCAGTCCTTCCTCCTGTAGATGATAATCCACAGACGGCCAATAAAGTTTTCATGACAGGTGCCTGCTAATGACATATGTTCATAATGTGCTTGTGCTCCCAAGCACTGCTTTGCCAAAATCTACCCAAAAGCAATACGTCAAATATTGCTAGAATATAGGAAAAATCTAACTTCCTGAAATGCATACTGTGTCAATAAAAAATCAAATTCTAATGATATGTTTTATTTATTTCTTATTTCTTCATTCAGAATTCTGGGATAGAGAAAGCATTCCTTTTTGATGTTGTCAGTAAAATCTATATAGCTACAGACAGTTCTCCTGTGGATATGCAGACCTACGAGTTGTGCTGTGACATGATCGACGTAGTAATTGATATTTCATGCATCTATGGGTATGTCTGTAAATAGATTTCATACACGATAATTATAGTGAAGAATGTAAAGATATGTGACAAATGTTTTCAGTATGCCTGCAGAGTAAACTGAGATGGAAAAATAATACAGTATTGTTCTTCCGTGTTTGTTTGATAGCTTTGCAGCACTGCTTTCATGGTGTACATTTAATAAAGGTTTTGGCGCCATATATAAACGATATTGAAGTTATCGTTTAGTAAAATAGGCACCAGAATATGCCTTAAAATATTATTTAAAATACTTATATTCTACTATTCCCCACTGAAACCTCTATTTTTATGTTTAGTAGAAGCACCAGTAAAAGTGATAAAATATCGTTTAATTTACCAATATTGTACTACTTCCTTCAGAATAGTAAAATATCTTCAATACTTACCAATATTTTACTATAACCTAACCTCTCCCTACTCTCATACAGGCCCCTCCCCTGTTGGTGCGTAACCTTAACCCCTCCCCAGTTGTGGCTAACCCCAATACCGCAGGTGTTGGCTAACCCTAAGACCCTCCCTGGTGGTGCCTAACTTAACCCCTCCCCCCGGTTGTGCCTAACCCTAGATCCCCCCCCAGATGGTGCCTTATCTTAACTCCCAGGTGGTGCTTAACCCCTGGTGGTACCTAACCTTAACCCCCCCCCGCCAGAGGGCGCCTAAACTTAATTCCCATTTTGTTTTCTGTAATATAAATTAGTATATGATTGTTTATGGTTTTAACATAGAACAAATAAAATGATGATTGAGGAGTCCCAACGTTAAAGGACTTACGAGCCCAAAAAGCTAAAAAAAGATAAGTACCTTATTCAGTTTTAAATGCACGGAGGACGCCATCCGCGCCCTCTGTGCAGTTCCGCCGGGTCCCCGCAGTCTGATCGCCCCCCGTGCCGCTCCCGACCCCACGGATGGGGTCGGGCTCCCCTTCCTCTCCTAAGATGTCCGCCGGAGCCGGCCGCGGCTGCGCAGTCCGCATACGTGTTAGTGCGGCTGCGCAGCTCTAGGGCCTCCCCCCTCGATCCACGCTACTGTGCGGAGGGCGCGGACGGCGTCCTCCGTGCATTTAAAACTGAATAAGGTACTTATCTTTTTTTAGCTGTTTGGGCTCGTAAGTCCTTTAAGTAAACTTTTTTATGTATACGTTTGTTGAAAAATGATTATTTGTAATATAGGTGAGAAGCTGCTCGTTGTATTGCAAAAAATTGAAACAAAAAGATTTTTTTTCGGAGAAAGCATAGGAAACAGTTTTAGAAACAATGATACAGTTTTAGAAACAATTATTTGTTAGAAATGGGTATCAGGGGTTCTATTGATCTTGTCACTGGTTAGGAATATGGGCAGTGCCAGGGTGTAGAGTCTAAGCGAGCATGGGTATTCACCAGCACACCCTGAAAGGGATGATGGGCTATAACCCCTAATGGGTGGAGGACTACTTTGCTGCCTGGTACTCGCCAGGTCATGACCCCAGGACAAGTCCACCAGTGGTGAGAAGAACAGAAGGGGTACCATGCTGATAAGAAAGGCCAGATTAGCGAAACTGGACAAACTAACTGCATAGGATAGTGCAGATGGGATGGGACAGAATGGATGAAAAGGACTAGACAGGACAGACTGGATAGAGTGGATAGTATTGATAGACAGACAGGACAGACAGGACAGGCAGGCAGGGTGGGACAGGCTGAACAAAACAGGCTGAACGGGAACTTGCTGGATAAGTACCGGAGTACTGGGCCAGGGACCCACACTGGTGGACAGGGCAGATGGGCAGTGACAGGTTCAGACTGATAAGAGACAGATAAACAAGTGACAGGACTGGTGTGACAAGAATGAAGTAACTAAACAGATGTGACAAGCAGGACTGACAAGACAGGCTGGTACAGACAAGGAACAGGCAGGCAAGGGTCTTACTAACTGACTAACAGGCAGGCAAGGTAGGCAGGGAACTGTCAACCGGTAGAAATGGCATGGGAGCATGCCATGGCTGTGAAGCAATGCAACAGCGCTGGACTAGTGAGAGTTCAGGGTTTAGATACCCTGACTCTTGTGACAGCGCTATGGCCACGTCCTTCACTACAGGACATCAGGAGATGGCACACGCAAGCCTAGAGAGCAGGGGATGTCAAACTCAGAAGCCTGCTGCGTTGTGCCTCCCGCCATTGAGGAGTCGCAGCTGGACTAAGGGCGAGGTGAGTAATTGCTGTTGTTACAATAGGTTAATGTAATTGATAAATTTGGTATGGAAATGAAAGTTAAAGATAACAAGCAAAATAGTTGTTTTATATTTTCGCTGCACCCTTTTACAAACTTTATAGTTGTTTTATATTTATGCGGCGCCCTTTTTATATGCTCAGAGCCAATAGAGAAAATAATTTAATTGATGTGAATGGGGCACCATTTTTAATAGGGGCTATTATTACATTCTACCCTTTCATGTTCCAGTTTTTTTTTATTATTACAGGTTGAAAGGAGCAGGGACCCCATATGACAAAGAATCATTAGCAATTATAAAACTAAACAACACCACGGTGTTGTATCTCAAAGAAGTTACAAAATTCCTAGCCCTTGTGTGTTTCGTCAGAGAAGAAAGTTTTGAAAGAAAAGGTAATTTTATGTTTTTAGTTTTTTTGTTTATTTTTCTGCTTTTCAGATGTCTTCCAAAATTAATAAGAGGGATAATGGCTTATCTGTACAAGGGGGATGTCTATTCTTAACACTTGATAATTAGGCCTTATTCATACCACTTATTTTGAGTGCCACTGAAAATGAAACCTCTGTGTACTGTTTAAGTCAGACCTCCCTGGCGGTACGCAGTTTCAGAGGCTGCGTCCTCGGGAGGATTTTTTAAAATAAATGTGATTTAAATGTTTTAGCTAGCACTTCGCTAGCTAACTATGCCTGCCAAGCCCCGCCGCACCTCTCTCATCCCCCCGATCGCTGCTGGCAATATATACCCCTCCACGATCCCGCGAGAGCCGCAGCTTCAGCAATCAGCTTCACTCGTTGCTATGGCCACGATCGGAATTGACGTCATGACGTCATGCGCAGTCCCGATCCTCCCCATAGCGAAGCCTGGAGCTGATTGGGAGGCTGCGCCATTGCGGGATCCCTTGGCTGTACGTATAACAGCGGGGATCAGGGGAGAGCGGAGGGACTAGGAGGGCATGGTTAGCTAGAGAAGTGCTAGCTTGACCATATAATAAACATTTTTTTTAAAAATCATCCGGCGGCCATGTGATCCTCTCCGGCGACTAGCCTGAGCGTAGGTCGGGCTTACCGCCAGGGAGGTTAAGTCAGAAGTTGACATGCTCATGTGGTGAATTCTATAAAATGAATTTCATAACTCTCCACAAATGTTGTAACTAACAAATTATAAAAGTGGCATATCAATTAACCCTTTAGCAGCCACATATAACAAAGCTGTATGTGCACTGCACGGTCGTTTACTTTCTGCTGCCATCTCTAGCCTGGTAGGGTCTGCAAAGCGGCACGTGGAGCTGTCATATTTACCTGTACCGGGCAGCTGGATCGGCTTCTCCTCTCCTCCACTCGCGGAACTGCAATGCCGATATCCTCTTCTGAGTTCCGATCGCATGATATGCCATGTGATCGTAACCCAGGGGATGGTGTCAGCATTGCAGTACCACCCGGTGGTGGAAGAAGGGAGATGGAGGAGTCTCTTAGGAGAAAATGTTAATTGCATATGGACCCATGTGTTTTCTGTTATATTTTATGCTGTAATACCATAAATCTAAATAAAAAAAGTGTAACTCTTGAGTTATGTTCTCTGTTGGCAATTACTTCTGTTTTAAAACCTGAATGCTTAACTACATATTATTTATTTATTATAATCACTTGCTTTGGGTTAACATAGTAAGTTTATTTAACACTTTTGCTGCTAAAGAGCACCTCTCTACCCTTTGTCTTCAAGTATTTATTTAGGGAGTCGAAGCTCACAATACTATGGATTTCCTACTTTTTGAAATGTTAAAGTCCGCTGTATAAACTGGGGAGCAGGGACCTGAAAAAATTGAAAAAAAAAAATCACTGGGCCAAGCTTGGCTTGACATTTAGGGGGCAATTATTTCTTATGAGTATGATATCAGTGTTGGGAACCTTTTTCCATCAGCAAGTAAACAAGTATTCTAAAAAGGTGTAATGTGTTCACTCTAGTTGTCTTTTTAATTATACCAACATTTTTTTGGTGACCAGAAACAATGAATTGTTCAGAAGTAGCAAAAGCAGAGGAATGTAATAAATCAGGAATTAGGCAAACAAGCGTTCACAACACTGCATAACCATCTGCCTTTTTTCAATAATAATTTCCTCTAAAACGTAAATACAGTTTTTTACAGAATTAATAGAACAAAACAAAATGTACTCAAAGAGAGAGAACAATTTGTTTGATATGATGTATGGCTGAAAAACACCAATGTAATAATTTAAAATTGGATACTATATGCCTCTATAAATGATAAATGCTGTAAAAAGGACAGTGGAAACAGATGAAAGCACTTGGAGTGCACATAATCTGCATTTCATGGCAGCACATTCTGTAAACTAAGCCAGATCAAAGCATTACATGTGAGCCATTAGAATCTCTGAACCAGAATCTGGAACTAAAATGTTGTTTTATATAATTCTAAAGAGGCACACAGATGCCTGTATCCTTTTGAACAATTTGTGCTATAGAAAGGATAATCTACATTTACTAGCTATCAGCTTTATGATGCTTTGTGTCTGATAATCATGATTGAAGGGACTCACAGTATCAACCAAGCTGATTTCATGCTCAAGAGAATATAGCCCTGGTGTTTCATTCATAGTTAGCTGTTAGAACTCGCTCTGAATGTCAAAAATTACCATTAACATCATTATTTCACAAAATATTATTACAACACAATCTGAAAAAGTCTCTAATACATTTATTTGTTAATTAAAAAAATATTTGATTGAATCTGAACTAAATACTTTTAATTAGAGATTTCACTTTTAGTAAACCTTTGAAATAATTGTAGTTCTGTCCTTCACAAATCTATCTGCAGTACAATTTTAGTTAGAAATGAATCATTCAGTCAGTAGCTAGGTAAGAATTTCCAGAAATGACACTAAGCTCAAACTGCTCATTTTTGCAACCTTGGCAACAGGACTCTATTCAAAGCACTGCAACCATGAGACTCATGAGACTGCAACTATAAGGCTCCTGACACTGCTCTCACCAGTGTTTGTTAGAAGTGAAATTACTGTGTTTTATATGCACATAAACACAAAGTAATCAAACAAAAATAATATTCACCATTAATCTTAATCTATATAGACTAAATTAAAGTCCTGAGTTTTCTCAACAGAAGTGGTCTTTCCCTTTAAAAAAATGTGATCATGTCAAGGATTATGTAATAGGAAGTCCTTTTCTTACTGCTTTCTTGATGACAGTGCTACATCATCTGACCGGACCTTTCATTCACATGGCAAAGGTAAGTTCTAAGTAAGGCAGACTTTCTGTATTTTTGCTACTGAGTTTCATGGTTGATAGGCTGTGAAAAGATGTTCACACAAAAGAGGTACCCTGGGTAAATCCCTTAACATGATTTCCATGCTAATGTCTACCCCTGACACCTAACCTAAACGTCCACTCTTAGCCTACAGTGTTTCACAACACCTGACCCTAACGTTCTAACCCTAAGTATTGAATCTAACCTGCACCTAACCTAATACTAACCCTCCTAAAATCTTTTTTAACCCTAACTACTAAACCTAGCCAATACTCAACTTCCATTCTCTACCTTCTCTATTGCTTTGTTTGGACACTGGTGCTAAGCTTTACAGAAGCCAAGTGTCATCTATTGGATTAATGGGGCACTTATATCTGAATGTAGGTGCCTGAGATTCAATTATCAACACCAACTTTTAATAGATTAGACATTAGTTTCAATATAAACAGTATGTATGGTCACATGGGGTGGAGTGCCAAGCACTTGTATTCTAGTCAGGTCTTATTATGAATGAGGACTTGCTGGATCTTGCAGAATCTGTAATCTGCTGGTAAGCAAGGATGCATTTTATGCTGCTTTACCCTAAGGTTAACATTACTGAGCACATGACATGTTGTTACATTTTCAGCGGTTACATTTAGTGTCTTAGATAGGCTTGGAGATGTACAGTTCTATTAAAAATTGAACAGAGACCCCTAACACAAACAAAGGTGAGTTGCGTCTGTACATTTAGAGCTTTACAAACCTCATGTATGTTTTCTTTTCTCAAAATATATCTATAAAATTGCGCTCAGGATAATCATAAACTTTTGCAAACGTGGATCGCGTTCCCAAATTGTAGTGTAGACAATGTTTAAAATTCTATAAAGGGAGAACGCGCTCAAAGGCCAAGGCGTAATGACACCATACATATAGTTTACCACAACAGTCCGATAAAGTTCAATCCTTTTCCTGCAAATGGCATGCTCTGTAGCATAAGCCACGTTGTTGTCAGTCACTCATCAAGGCCCACACGTCATATGCAAAGAAAGAAAGAAACACATATAGTGTATTACTGCGATATAGATTGTAACTCCAACACCACGTGTGACACTCGCCGTCACCTCAAACCAATCGCACCAGTGCCAGGGACACCCCCCTATGTGCCCGCACTCACCCTAGAGGCCTCCCAAATATCCGGAGGTAGGAATGATGGCTTAGGGGGTCAGAGAGCGCAGTCTGCCGCCAGTTCAACTTAATCCAAAGGACTCTAAAACTTTAAAAACGCCACAATAGTGTAAAACCAACGTTTTAATGTGCGAAAAAGGGGGATGTTTACACTCACAAGCGTAGAAGAATCAAAGGCATATCAATACAGGTCAAGTCCCCGGGTGACTGCCCTGCAAGATGCCGTCTCGGATCCAATTCTCACGCTCGCGTCCCTCCTCACACTTCCTACTTCCTTGCCAGTCACGAGTGCCGTAGCTCCGCCAGGGGGTGTCCCTGGCACTGGTGCGATTGGTTTGAGGTGACGGCGAGTGTCACACGTGGTGTTGGAGTTACAATCTATATCGCAGTAATACACTATATGTGTTTCTTTCTTTCTTTGCATATGACGTGTGGGCCTTGATGAGTAACTGACAACAACGTGGCTTATGCTACAGAGCGTGCCATTTGCAGGAAAAGGATTGAACTTTATCGGACTGTTGTGGTAAACTATATGTATGATGTTTTCTTTTCTGTTTATTCTGTTTTGTAAAGACCCTGCAATGCTTTAGTTATAACATGTAAAAAACATTTCTATTCCTTATTTACAGGTTTGATAGATTACAATTTCCATTGCTTTCGTAAAGCTATTCAAGAAGTATTTGAGGTGAGAGTGAAAGTATTAAGGTCTCGAAAACACTTAAATCAAATGCGAAAGAACAGAAGCACTCCTAACGGTACCCCAAGAGTTCCAGTGTGAAGACACCAGCAAAGCGGCAATAAAGTCTGGAAGCTAGCTATGGGACAGTTGCACTATATCACAGCACAGGATGTATGTTAAAATGGCTCAGAGTTGCTTGTCATATTTCCTCTAATTCTGCTCATAGTGCTGTTGGATGAAACATATGACTATTAGAACTTTGCCACATGATTATGGCAATCCAATTTTAAAGCATACTCTGGTTTAAATATTTGAGTACATACCATTTTGTTCTCTTTAGCCTGTAGCTTTTTCCATTGGAGTTTAAAAGATATCCAGTAATGTCCTGTGATCCCAGCACTGACTAAATGGAGGGAACTGCAGACCAGTGGAATGCTTACTTTGATCTAGTAAAACTGAAGGATGGAAAATGATTTCTGTATACAAGGCACTGTTTCTAGAGTTATCTTATATAACCACTACATCACAACTGTAGGTGAACAGTCAATATGTACTGTAGTGCTAATGAGAGAGTGAAATTACACGTTTGCTAAAAATTGTTATAAACGTGATACACCCGTTTTTTGTTTTTTTTTAATATTTTAAGTATTGTCTTTCCATTTTAATTTGGAGTTAGTTATGAATTTCCATAACTCACAGTAAGCTCAAACTGCACTTCTCATTTATGAGTAGTTAGCTGCACAGAGCCCTGTTACTCAGTTTAAACACCTGGACTAATCAGATAATTGGAAAGAGGCTTTAACACTGCTAGAAACACTAACTGTAAATACTGTATGTATGGAAACACAAGGTAAAAAAGCTGAAAATAACATCTACTGTTAATCCTTGCAATAGATCTTTATTGAAGGGAATACTTTCTCCTCAATATATGTAGCATTTTAACTCAAAGCAGAGAAGTTACTTAATTACTAAAACACTATTTTTTTCAAGTCATGGTGTATGCTTTCAAACATACAATTTGTGCAAAGTGCAGTATCTCATAACACACAAACGTCTATTTACCACAGCTGGATCAGGTGCAGCACTGAAGTAAGAAAGGTAATGTCAACTGAAGTGAATTTGGGACAATTTATTTTTGTTTTGTTTTTTTGCTTTATGGCAGCTGAAAAGGCATTTTTTTTGTAAGGTTTGGAAATAGCTCATGAAAACTCCAGAGAAATGTTTATTGAATCAGCGCCATGGTCTCCCCTCATTCTCCAGCACCCTCTGGTACAAAGAAGAATTGTAATATATGATGGTGGGCATCTCAGTCTGATGTTGCAATGCCACCCCAGATCATACGATTTTCACTGCTTGGATTAGTAACTGTATGTTTGCCTCACCCGTCCAGTGCACATTGTTACAGAAGTGTCTGCCATAGCCAAAATAGTCGTAAGGAAACTTTAGTCTTGCCCTGATGTTCTTGCTGTGTAGCAAAGTTTTCCTCTTTGTGCTACCCCATGTAGAACTAATTTTTCCAGCTGCTTTCTAATTGCAAACGCATACACTCTAACACCAACAGTGATGGCAGCAATTAGTAGATCTCGTGTTGATATTATAGGGTTCTTTGCATTCTGCTTTTGCTGGAAGTTATTTTGAAATCTTGACTTTTACATGGTGTTCCAGACCATGGAATGTAGGTGTTAAGTTGTTTGGCAATATGATAAATCCCTTCCCAGACTTAGGCCTTGTTCATATCTAAAATCGCAATCGCGAACGCAAGCGTTTTGCAATTTTGTACGCAATTTTTTTTTAGCGCCTCCTGGCGCTTGCCTGCGCACTGTGTTTTTTAAAAGCACTTTTCTACAGCGCTTTTGCAGAGTGATTTTTTTAATTCACTCCCTAAAGCAAGTCAGGAAGTGAACTCTTTGGCCCGGAAAATAATAAATACAATGTATTTATTCTTAAAACCGCAAATGCAATCGCTGCACAAAGCAATTTTGTGAGCCTTTAGTGCTCTTCCTATACCTTCCATTAAACCAAAATCGCCCCAAAAATGGTACAGACACCACTTTGCGGCGAGCAAAGCGGACAAAACGTCCTAATATGAACCTTCTCATAGAGATTCATTGCACACGCGTTTTGTGGGCGATTTTGAAAATCGCCTGTGCTTGAAAAAAGGCAGAAAACGCCCTAGGTGTGAACGAGCCCTTAGACATTTTTTCTGGTAGCCTCAAAGAACTCTCTGGCTTGATTCACAAAGCGGTGCTAACCTACTTAGCACGCCTAAAGACTTTTGGGCATGATAACCATTGCACTAAGTAGGTTAGCACCGTTTTGAGGAATAAATTAGAGCGCAAAGTCCCGTGCGCAAAGTCCAGTGCGCGCGCAACGTCGCATAGGGTTTAATGGGCGCTGCACGCGGGACTAACTTTGCGCGCGGGACTTTGCGCGCGACTTTATTTGATCACGCCTAAACTGAGTTTAGGTGTGATAATGGGCTTTTCACCAGTTAGCACGCTTTAGTGAATCAAGCCCTATCAGTCTATGCATAGTGATACCACACTCCTCAACAGCAAGGGGCAAATCAAGCAAAATGGCTGAGGTTTAAAGAGGAGCTGCCAGCCATGCTATCTCAGAAAAACAACACGTATATAGTAGTAGTAGATACAGTAAATACTTGCTCTACTTACATAACATATGTATTGCACTGGTCACATTTTGATTTTAGTGATTTTTCTATAGCAAAAAAGAGAAAATCCTTCTAAGGATTTTTCATTTTGACTGTATCTTGAAGCCAATCCTGACATCTTTTCCTCCCTTACTCTGTCTGTTTATCATTTCCTGCCCTCCTCCCAGTCTTCAGACACTCCCAACCAGCTCTGCAGTAGAAAGTGCATTGCCTCAGCATGATAAATATTGGCCAATCATAGAGGAACAGAGGTATGGGAGGGGAAAAAAGAGAGGGAAAGAGGCTTCAGCCAATCAGGCTACATTAGCTATGTCTGAGGGGAAACTAAAGAAGAAAAAAAGAAAACCCAGCATACCCTGCAACTTTGTGCGGCAAATGTACCAAATAAGAGCTAGGGAAACTGGGGAATGATGTTTTATGGAGAAGAAAAGTAAGAGTGAGTTTTAACTTTTGGATTGCCTTGTTAGCATCCTTATTACTTGTTTACCAGATAAAAAAATAAAGAATTGATTTTTGATTTTATGCCTGACAGTTACACTTTAACAGGAAACAAGTTCCTCCAAGATCTTCTTAGTGCTGTTCTTATAATTTTCACTTGATGTGATGCAACTGACTTTGCCTGTAAGTGTTTGATGAAATTATAAATTTGAGGTGAACTTATTTTTCATATGTTTATTTTAATTGCACTGGAGTCTGTAAAATGTAAATAATGAATAATATTTGTTATATCAAATTTATCTAGCAACACTGTTGGAATTAAAAGCAAATATCTGTATCCTGAAATATGTTGCAAAAGTAAACATTTTCGTGGTATTTTAAGACAAAAATGTGAAACCTAGAACCCAGTATAGTGTAGTAAGTTGTATTTGATGGACAATATTCTGCTGGAATAGGTTACGGTTAAGGTTAATGTTAACAGTTACCACAAAGGCAACCAGAGAATAAACTCAACCCCACTTGGGTTAAGAAGTTTCTCTCTGTAATGGCATGAAAAAAGCAGGGTAAACACCCCTCCACCAAGGGTGGATAATCAGCAATGGAATGACTATTGGCACAGAGGGGGCAAGCAAAGATTAAAATAAACTACAAGTAGATAAGAAAAACTCCATTTCACAGGACAACCTGATTCCTCAGGCAAAATGTTGGAGTATCTGTTATTTGTTTTACAAGGTTCTGGACTTGGCACCTCTGGAGATTTTGGAAAAACAAACAAATACTCCACAATTGTGGTTGTCCCGTGAAACACGTTGCATGTGCACTTGGTTCATGTGAAAAATAAAGATGTTTTTAAATTAGACTCATTGGGCCATATGTAATTTTTTTTTCCACCTGAGTTTTCTCCTAGGAGATAATTTTTCATCTTCAATTTTAACCTGATGGGCGTTTTGATTATGCGCAGCCGCACGGCTGCGCATGGTTTTTTATACCTAATTTTTTTCTAAATCAAGTAGCTAGCCTAGCGCTAGCTACATGATACCCCCCTCCCTGCCGTATCCCTCCCACCCCTCTGATCGCCGCCGGCGCCTATGCCCGTCAGGAAACCCCGTTCTGAACGGGATTTCCTTGAGGGCTTCCCTGTCGCCATGGCGACGAACGGAATGATGTCATCAACGTCATCGACGTTGTGAACTCACAGGGACTCCCGATCCACCCCAAAGCGCAGCCTGGCGGCGATTGGCCAGGCTGCGCACGGAGTCTGCGGGGGGGGGGGGGGGGGGCCCTCTTTCGCGTCGGGTAGCGGCAGAGCAGCAGCGAGCGGGTAGGACACGCAGCAAGCAAAGTGCTTGCTGCGTGTTTTAACATTTTGTTTATTAAAATCGGACCAGCAGGGCCTGAGCGGTGGCCTCCGGCGTCTCTGGATGAGCCTAGCTCTTCCAGAACGCTAGGGAGGTTAAATAATTTTACCACACTTTTCAGCTAAAAAAAGTACCAAAAAGTAGGTGAATAAGTACTATCAAAATTATTTTGAGTATGTTCTTGCTTTCTGGTGGCTTAAAAGGCATTTTATTCACAAGTTTAAAAATACCGCCTAGGAGAAAACTCAGGAGAAATAGTGAATTGCATATGGGTTATTGGCCCATATGCAATTAAGTTTTTCTCCTAAATTTTATCCTAAGTGATATTTTTAAACTTGTCAATATAATGCCTTTTAAGACACCAGAAAGCAAGAACATACTCAAAATAATTTTGACAGTACTTTACCTACTTGATGGTACTTTTTTTAGTTGAAAAGTGTTAGAAAGTTATTTTAATTGGAAGAGGAAAAATTATGTCCAAGGAGAAAACTCAGGTGAAAAAGTGAATTGCATATGGCCCATTGTCTCTGACTACCTGGAGGTAAGTCCACCACTACTTCCCCTTTAATCTTCTTTTGGTGTATTTTAACAATTCACGCTCTTTTCGTGATTATCATGACAAGTCAACACTTTAATAACAAACCGCATAACTCATGCTGAAAACTTTGTTTGCATGTATTATAGTGCAAAACACCATTAGCATGAAACACATAAGTTACCCCAAAGACCCATGCTGTATTGCATCATCCCTATTTACAATTCCTCAGGATTATGCTCTGCTGGCCTACTGTAATCCAAGCAATGTCCGCCTATGTATAGCTCAGATTTTCATTGTGTATTGCGGCTTTCCTCCAACAAACTTCCTCTACTTTCTTAAAATAAGCAGTTCTGTTCATAACTTTTGCTTTTGCATAAAAGGATCTTCACTGGCCAGCAATTGAATTTACACATCCCGGGCACCTAAAGTCCTCAGTCTCTCATCCTCACCATCTCTAACCCTCACCGCTGTGCACTCCCGGGGGGTCTGTGACACAGGCTTGCACCACTGTGGGACTCTGCCGCTCGGCTACCTAAGCCTTTGGATGGCTTCTCTGTCCTTTGTGGGCATCCCCTCTCACAGACTATGCTCGCGCTCCCTTATTTTTGATCTGTTGGTCGAAAGGGATGGCATACATTTTGATTTAGGTTTTACATTTGTGTGCATTTTGATTGGGGTTGGCTCCACTTCTTCCTACCACTCTAGATCATCAATATCAAACAAGCCCCCATCACTGCCCTCACTGTTATTTAGAGTTTCCAAAAAAGGTTCCAAAATTGCCTCTGATGATAAGTTCTGGGTGCCAAACATTTTCTTTAATAACACTCTCCTCAAAAAGAGGTTTATATCTTTAAACACCTAAAACTCATTAGGTTTTTTTCTTTGGTGATTCTTGTAAGGGCCAAGAATACCTAGGTGAGAAGTAGGGAGAGACCGGGAGCCCAATGGTGCAGTATGGTTAGGTATAGGGAAGATAAACTCATATAAATATATACTCACAAAGGTGGGTTGCATTTCCTGATGATGGCAAAATGACATTAGAGGCTCCTACACTCTATCCCCTATCCTATCAAGGCATTTTGTATTGACCTGAGGAAGCGGGCCATGACTCGTGAAACGTGTTGTCAGATTGCTTTTTGAATAAAAACTTTTTTCCAGTTGAACTGGTGTCTATATCTTCTGGAGAGGTAAGCAGTTACCTCTCTTTTTATTACATAATTTTTTATTTGCATTTAAAAATACTAAAATAGAATGCACATTGAGCGCCTCCTTCCTACCCACTACCTCAAACTCATCACTGTCCATAGTGGGGCAAGAATGTCAACCCACTACTTAAAAAAAACAGGTAATCTTCTGTTAGAGCATGTGACGTCAGGCTTATGACATTTAGGTCATTTTTACCTCGGTTAGGTCTGATTTTCCATGGCAATTGCTCTGGTGACTCTTCTATGTTTCTTCCTTCTTTTTCTTATTCTATTTCCTCATCTCTAGATATTCCAAATAAATCCTCATCACCAACTGCTACATTGATATTATCATCAATTATACCTATATATATTCAATTTTTAAATTTTCTCAGGCTCTGAGGATATATATATATATATATATATATATATATATATATATATATATATATCACTGTTGCCATCTGAGGAGCTATATGTATTTTCCCCCACCTTACTTTGCCTATTTCCTCTTTCTGTTTTTTTTTTCTTTTTAGGGTGGATATTGAATATATTGCTGGCCAGTTAAAGGATACCTCAACTGACATGTGACATGATGAGATAGACATGTGTATATACAGTGCCTAGCACACAAATAACTATGCTGTGTTCCTTTTTTTCTTTCTCTGCCTGAAAGAGTTAAATATCAGGTATGTAAGTGGCTGACTCAGTCCTGACTCAGACAGGAAGTGACTACAGTGTGACTCTCCCTGATAAGAAATTCCAACTATAAAACACTTTCCTAGCAGAAAATGGCTTCTGAGAGCAAGAAAGAGATAAAAAGAGAAATTTCTTATCAGTGAGGATCACATTGTAGTCACTTCCTGTCTGAGTCAGGACTGAGTCAGCCACTTACATACCTGATATTTAACTCTTTCAGACAGAGAAAGAAAAAAAAGGAACACAGCATAGTTAATTGTGTGCTAGACACTGTACATACACATGTCTTTTTCATCATGTCACATTTCAGTTCGGGTATCCTTTAAAGATCCTTTTATGCAAGACAAAAATTTATGAAAAGAAGCAGTGGGCGTTTGTTGTTGGAAAGCCACAATACGCAACGGAAATCTGGGCTACACATAGGCGGACATTGCTTGCATTACAATAGGCCAGCAGAGCTTAATCCCAGGGAATTTTAGATAGGGATGGTGCAATAGAGCATGCGTCATTGTGGTCAGCATTATGAGTCATGTGGTTTGTTATTATTTAGTTAATTTTAATCTTTGCTTGCGCCTGTGTTGCTGGCGCCTGTGTTACATGTAACTGTATACAAATACGAAGTACATTTCTTTCAAAGTAAAATGAGCCATAAATTACTTTTCTCCTATGTTGCTGTCACTTACAGTAAGTAGTCGAAATCTGACATTACCGACAGATTTTGGACTAGCCTATCTTCTCATGGAGGGTTCTCATGGTTTTCTTTATTTTTAAAAGCACTTAGTGAATGGCAGTTGCTCCGTCCAACTGCCAAAAAAGTGTTCAGCGAGCAGAGAGGCTGGCCAGCATCTTTGTATAAATCTTTTTCAGGGAGTGTCTTTAAAAAGAATAAAGGCATGCTTAGAATCCCACTTGAAGATATGGACTAACTGAAAACATGTTGGTAATGTCAGATTTCTACTACCTACTGTAAGTGACAGCAACATAGGAGAAAAGTAATGTATGGCTCATTTTACTCTGGAAGAAATATACTTCTTATTTGTATGTGTTTTAAATTTTAAGATTTTCACGACAGTTCCTCTTTAAAGTGACACTGACGTGAAAAACGAAACCTTATGATATAATGAATTGTATGTGTAGCATGGATAATTAATAGAACATTAGTAGCAAAGAAAAGAAGTTTCTTAAAGAGGAACTGAAGTAAGAGGTATACGGAGGCTGCCATATTTATTTCCTTTTAATCAATACCAGTTGCCTGGCAGCCCTGCTGGTCTATTTCTCTGCAGTAGTATCTGAATAACACCAGAAACAAGAATGCAGCTAGTCTTGTCAGATCTGACTTTAAAGTCTGAAACACCTGATCTGCTGCATGCTTGTTCAGGGGCTATGGCTAATAGTATTAGAGGCAGAAGATCAGCAGGGCTGCCAGGCAACTGGTATTGCTTAAAAGGAAATAAACATGGCAGCCTCCATATACCTCTCTCTCCAGTTCCCCTTTAACTCTTTCTGTACTGGAAACAAGATGTGACTCATATCTTTGCTACTAATGTTCTATTTCTTAGCTGTACTACATATACAAATCATTATATCATAAGTGTATTTTCACTTCAGATTCCCTTTAACTCTTTGACATGACTGTATTCTGCTATTTTATCTCATGTACTGATTTGTTATTTACTTCAAATTCACTACCTTACATTTTAAAGCCTAATATAATGAAATATTTTGCATAATAATGAGAAATAACAATGACATGAATAATAATGTCAGTCCAATTGATTTCTATGAAACACCTGCACTTTGCATTGCTTTATTTATCAAGGCACAATGTTTAGGCTTGTTATTTAAGCAATAGTCAAACTGAAACTACTAAACATAAGCACAGTTTTCTCTTAACAACATTTGCACAGTAATTTTTATGCTGTAAATGTATGGCTATTTTTTCACAAAGAATGTGTGTAAATGAAGATTTTATATTACTCTGTAACTGAAAAGATGACTAAAGGGACTATTTTTATAATAAAATTATGACTTGCACTGATAAACGATAAATTATGAGAAATTTTAAACCTTAGCTTTGTCTGAATAACAACTAACATTACTGTGTAAATAAAAGAATGCATAATAATTCTGAATCTATTGTCCACTTTCCAAACGTTTTCATAAAGGTCTAATGCTGGCTGGGCATACACGGATAGATTCTTCTTATCAATCGAGCCGCTGATGGCTCGATTGATAATATCTGACAGGTCCAATTGCCCGCTCGATACCCGCGGGCAGACAATAGCGGAAAACGAGCGGAAGATAAGGAAGCGCCCGCGGGGACGATCGGGAATCGATCCTGGCGCGCACAGGGACGAGCGGGGACGCATGGGGACGCGGCGGGAGTCAATCCGGCGGCTAATCGAGCCGCAGAATCTATCCGTGTATGCCCAGCATTACACTTAACATGTATGAATGTACACTATATATAGTGGTTATATGGAACATTAAAGTGTACTAGAGATGAAGGCTCCTTAAAGTTTTATACATACCTGGGGCTCCCTCCAGCCCCAGCTGTCTTCTGTACCGGGTCCCATAATTTCGGGCAGTTGCGGCCAGTCTGAGCAAGCGCAGTGCGCTCCCTCCAGTGGAGAATAGTACTTAGTTTGCACAGTACTATTCTCCGCCGGAGAGAGACGGAGAGCACGAACTGCGCTTGCCCAGACTGGCCGCGGCTGGCCCAACTTAAAGGACCCGTACAGAAGATGGAGAAGACTGAGGATGTCGGCGTGGGAGCGATCCATGCGGATGAGACTAAAGGAAGCCCCAGTTATGTATAAAACTTTTAAGACCCCTTATCTCTGGTTTAAGACCCTTCATCTCTGGTTTCCTTTAAAGTGGATCAGAGATTAACTTTTACTCATTGCATAATTGTGTTCCTTTCCTATTGTTTATAGGGCATTCCTCAAGCCAAATACTTTTTGTTTTTTGTTTTAAAGGAATACTTAAGTCACTAAAAAAAATGACTTTTACTCACCTGGGGCTCCCCTCAGCCCCCTGCAGCTGAACGGTGCCCTCGCCGTGTCCCTCCGATGCGCCTGGTCTCGCCGGCGGCCACTTCCGGTTTGGCCGTCACCGGCCGACAGGCTGTGACCGCGGCTGATTATCTGCGTCCCCGGACGCAATAGCGCCCTCTATAATGCTATTGCGTCCGGGGACGCGGATAATCAGCCGCGTTCACAGCCTGTCGGCCGGTGACGGCCAAACCGGAAGTGGCCGCCGGCGAGACCAGGCGCATCGGAGGGACACGGCGAGGGCACCGTTCAGCTGCAGGGGGCTGAGGGGAGCCCCAGGTGAGTAAAAGTCATTTTTTTTGTGACTTAAGTATTCCTTTAATACTCTAATTCCCTATAAACTAAAGAAGCCACACCCACAGGTTTCCAGAGAGCCAAGGCACTTTCAGACAGTAGCAAGGGCTCATGGGAGCTCAGTCTGGGCAGGAGGAGGGGGAGGTATTACTAGCCAGAGATTTCAGAGGCAGAGGGGAGGAGGAGGGGGGATTAGGTTTTTTTGCTCAAGATGCAGATAAGCCTGCTTCTGTGTAATGTTTACAAGCAACGTGGCTGCTGTCATTGTATCACAGGAATAATCAATCATATTCTATTAATGCTGTTTGCAGATCTGCTGTGTAAATTATCTAAACTTTAGATAAGATATATAGACAAGTTACTTGTTATAGTTAGTTTTTCATCTCGGGTCCGCTTTAAATCCCTACCTCAGGTGTATTTTTATGCATAATGTGGGACCTTTATAATGATTTGCATGCGCAAAGTTTTGTACATCACATACAGTATAACCACACCCACTAACAATGCGATAGGCTAAAAGTTTGACTTTTTTATTGATACATATGCACCGAGGGAGATACTGGTTGCTTGGCCGTTGGAAACAGCCTTTATAGCCACAATGCAACAAGGTTCACAGACAGGAATCTGCCATGACCATGGTCATGACATCACACTGTGGGAGGGGTTTCATCATAATATCAGCCACACATGCCCCCTGCCCCCCAATGATCTATTCGAGAAAAGATACAAATTTCTCATGGGAAAACGGTATCAGCTACTGACTGGGATGAAGTTCAATCCTTTGTTTAAGTTTCTTTTTTACGGCACATATAAAGGTGATGATTACCAATACAGCACCCAGGCCCGGATTTACCTCACTGGAGCCTATAGGCACAGATGTCCTATCAGCTTAGATTTCCCCCTTTATGAACCTACAAAACCCCACTGAACTGCACTGCAAGTGTGCTGGTTTTCCCTATTGTCACTTCTCTTTTACTTCCCTTGCCTGTCATCGTTAGCTACAGGTGCCCCTTAGTATTAGATAGCCAAACATACCCAAAAAATTAAGTAACTAGAGGTGCTCCCAAGTGTTAGGTAGCTAGAGGAACCTCAGTATTAAGTAGCTAGAGGTGCACCTGACTGATGGGAGATCTCTTCAGTGTAATGCAGAGAGCCGAGTGAGTAACCTCGCATTTACACTGTGCTCGGGACTCTGCATAGTGAAGGAGGAATGGAGGCGATCAAGGAGGGGAGTGAGCCGCCTCTCCATCATCAAGCGCCTGCAGGGACGTGCCTACAGTGCCTTATGGTAAATCCAGCCCTGGCAGCGCCAATAAAGCCCCATTGCAATAATGGGAGTAGGGCCCCATGTGGGTCTCTCAGGTCTTGGGGCCCTGGTGCAGTCACAACCTCTGCATCCTTTAAATTTCTCATCACTGACAAAACCCAGCCCCATCATCCTACCCAGTCTATAAATGTAGCAGGGTCAGTGTTATCAACAAACCCTCTCCAGTATACTGCTATTTTAGGACATAATTAAAACATAGACAGGAAGTCAGTCTTGCAGGAAGAGCCTCCCTCTCCTGCTTCTCACCCCATTTAATCTGATGCACTGGGGAGCGGGACATGACAGTGACAGAGCAGAAGGAGACATTCAAAGAGGCTTTTCTGCATCACTTGATTCACTATACCGTAATAACTCATATCACGGCCATTTCTGAGCGAATTATAGTGCGCAATTTTGAGTTTAGCAAGAAAACAACTGCATTTTCACGCAAAAAAATCACGATTGCATGCAAACACGCGCACGAAAACGGCCGTGATATGAGTTATCACGGTTTTAGTGAATCAAGCCCTAGATGTGCAAAGCTGTATAGTGATACACAATAAAGAGACCTCTAGTGTAGTGTAAACACATCTAAAGTGATGCAGGAAGCATTCACTGTCTCATACTGTATCTATGACCCCATCTAGAGGCATCTTGTGACAAAACTATGATCCTTGTGGCAAATCTGGCTATGGGGAGGGGTGCTTACTTGTACTAAGGGGCATATCTGGCTACTGTGGAGTGGGCTATTCTGGGGAGGGGGCTTATATGCGAGTCAATCACTTTTTCCAGGTTTCTAAGGGAAAAGCGGGTACCTCGGCTTATACGCGGGTCGGTTTATATGCGAGTATATATGGTATGTTGTATTCCTGTGACAATCTGTCAGCTAGAGCACGGAGATCTGATTACGTGATTATCTGCAGTACCACCACTAATGCAGATATATAAGAGCAAAGTAATCAGTATCTTCCTGATGGTAAATCAGCGGAAGGCTCACTACTGATGTTAGTGCCTGTAACGATCAGACAAGATCAGTGTCACACCCAGGACCTTGATTATTGGGGATCCGCAGAATCACCAATAATACAAGGACAGACCCAATTATGTAGCAATCTGCGGAGTTGCTAATAATGCGGGCTGATCAAAACAGGGTAATAGGGCAGCACGGTGGCGTAGTGGTTAGCTCTCTCGCCTTGCAGCACTGGGTCCCTGGTTCGAATCCCAGCCAGGGCACTATCTGCAAAGAGTTTGTATGTTCTCTCCGTGTCTGCGTGGGTTTCCTCCGGGCACTCCAGTTTCCTCCCACATTCCAAAAACATACGGATAAGTTAATTGGCTCCCCCTAAAAAAAAAAATTGGCCCTAGACTACAGTACTTACACTACATAATATAGACATATGGCAATGGTAGGGATTAGATTGTGAGCTCCTTTGAGGGACAGTTAGTGACAAGATAAATATATACACTGTACAGCGCTGCGTAATATGTCGGCGCTATATAAATACTAAATAATAATAATAATAGACACATGAATAATGCGGTAACAATAAATGCAGTATAAATTCACAACGTAGTGGAAATATCCACCACACGGCGATTCCTCAGAGGTGTGGTTACCTCTGAATGGGAACCCCGTGTGTGAGATCCTCCGATGGGCAGAGGAGGAGTCTCGGCCTCTAGCAGTAACTGTCTGCTAGGGCAAGCGTCTCGGAGAGGCAAGCCTCAGAGATAACCCTACAGGGAGAGACGTTCCACTGAAGGGAGAAAGGTCAGACAAACAGAGGTTCGGCAACAGTACAGGCGGCGACAGTACAGAGACGTGAGACGAGAGAATAGTCAGAAACCAAGCCAATAGTCGATAACGGTACGGGCTGGCAAAGTACAGAAACAGAAGGCTAATTCAGAGTCGTTAACAGGCAGGGTCGGCAACTTGAATCAGATAGGCAGAAGTACAATAACGATTAGAGTAAAGGATAGTCAGGGATAGCCAGAGTCATACACAGGTAAACAATCATATACAATCCTAATCTGAGGTGTGAAGTCCTTGGTTTGGACACCTGGGATCTAGCCTAAGGTCTGAGCGCTAACACAGAAGTATTCACGGCAGCAGACAACTTGCTACTGACAAGCAAGTCCTATATGTAGCCAGAGAGCTGCCCAGCGCCGCCCCAGAGCCCCAGCCAATCCAAGGACCTTCTAGAGGCATAAAGTTCCTGTCTCGGAGACTCTGAGCCGGCGAGGGAGCAGACGACCCCCCAGGCAGCAACTGTGCGGTGGAGTCCGCCGAGCTCACGGACTCCGCCACCTGCACTACTCAGCCCGCCGGCAAGGATGCAGAGGTACCCGCTTGTGATGCGGAACCCGCCGCCACGTGCATTCTGGCGGCAGTTCCGCTACTCATTACAGTACCCCCCCGAGGAGTGGACTCCGGACATCTCCCACCCGGTCTCCCAGGGTGCAACTCGTGAAATTCCCTTTTTAACTCCTTGGCATGCATGCGAGCCTCCGGTACCCAAGACCTCTCCTCTAGCCCATATCCCTTCCAATGGACTAAATATTGTATGGAATTCTGAACCCGACGAGAATCCAAAATCCTCTCGACCTTATATTTGGGTTGGTCCTCAACCATCACAGGGGGGGGAGGGGGGGGGAGAGGAACTCGCATGCACCGCAGGTTTCAATAAAGAAACGTGGAATGACCTTACCTGTCACGCTTGGAGGTGTAATCTCCACAGTCAGCATACAACACATAAGCTGACGTGAAGGAGGTACACACACCAGCACAAGGAATTAGGATATCCCCAGTTTAGTGGAGGAGAGGACTGACTCCAATAGGAGATTGTGGTGCACAGAGCCGGTGCAGATCCGAACAGCCACAAACAACACTTTCGTAATAACGTCTCAGCGCAAAGTAGCGCTGAGCGCATAAACCAGGACTGAGGAGATCAGGACAGGTAGACAGAATGAACGCCTGCTAAACTAGCCACTACTTAGTGACAGCAAGCGTCCACAATAAAACAGACTGGAATGAGGTAGCCAATGCGTTTGCAGCAATGGCGTGCCTCACAAAGACAGGACAGGATAGTCAGGAAATAGCAGGATCAAGATAGATGAACGTAACACAGATAAATATACAATAAGTATGATTTCCTAGCGTATTACAATTACAGCTATCAATGAAACTATTTGTAACGTCTGACTAACATATGTATATATCGGCAATGAACCGATATATGACATAAGCAGGAACTCTGACTAAGACTGGAGTAATACAGGGAACAGGACTCAGAAGGATTCGCTATCTCTTCGCAGAGATGAACGCAATCCACAAACAGGACCAGGAACAGGATACTACCTCAGCACGGGTGCTCACGATACGCGCAAACTACCAAAGCGTGCTGGAAGGCTGACTGACTGAACACAGGAAATAAACAGTTCGTGTACGTATATATCAGCGACACTGATGTAGCAACGTAACACGAATACAAAGAAAATAACAAAATGCGCAAGTATGCGTATATATTGGCGATGAACCAATATATGACACAAGACAAGCAAGTAACAACTTCTAGAACAAGAGCAGAACTAGGAGGACTCGCTGACCCCTTCGCAGGAGTCAGCGCAGTCCACACGGACTAGGAACGCGGTGGGGCACGAGCAGAGTAACAGACTGAATCTGAGACTATGGTAGCCCATCAAGCATTGCAGGAAGCAGTTCTTTATACTGAGGTCATCCAATGGGAGCAGACCTGCAGATTCCCACACAAGTGAATGGTAATTAATCACAGGCTGACAGCAGGAAAAGGCAGACAATGATATGCAGCCTGCAGGAAAGGGATTGCCCCTCCATTGCAGCAGACAATGTTTGTTTACACAAAAGCATATTAAACTGTCATTAACTTCAGAGCGACTGCAGATGGAATCAGTAACTAGTTTAAGTGCAAACCAAACTATGCAAGAAAATGTATGTAATGACATCAGAACTGCTTGGGTTACAATACCACTGCAGCCAGCAGTAAACGCTGCAGACATGATCATAACATTACGCCCCCCCCTTAAAAGCGGATACCAGACGCTTTTCAAAACTGAAATTCCCAACAAAACAATCTGACTGATAATTCATGATGACCGGGACAGCCCGGCAAGACCAAATTCCAGAATCAGTCCCCACAAGACTGGACCCATCAGAACCAGAACCTACAGAACCATGCCCGTCAGCACTACAAGCCTCAGTGTGATACCCATCAGAACCACGACTTCCAGAAAAAAGCCCCCAGAAACTCTCTGAGCGATACCCACCGCCTTCCCGGGGCTGTCCAAAAACGCCAAAGCCTTTGCAATGCCCACCGGAGCTGTCCCTACCAACACAAAACCCACCGTTGAACCAGTCCAAGGTACCAGGACAAGTTTCCTCAGAGATCTCCCAGAACACTTGGAAGCTCCAAAGAGATCCCCACAGGTCAGAACGCCCCTTAGGCTCACATGGAGAACCATCAAGAACCCCTATGGAACCCAGGGCAACTCTAGAGTCAGGGTCACAAGGACAAACATCAAGATCAGGGTTTTTAGGGACCAGAACCATCTCCGGGCATGCAGGCCAACCGGCAACATCAGAACATGTCTCCACTAGGGAAGCGTGTGAGCACGCCAACACAGACACACTTGGGCACTCTGGCATACGAAGCACATCTGGGCACACCGGCACAAGAGAGACTTCTGGGCATGTCAAGGAACTGCGAACCTCAAAGTCAGTCAAGGTAGGATCGAAACCAGGACTGGGCAAAAAAAAAATCATCATGACTAGACTTCACAGTTACTGGATTCTCACTAAAAAATGCAGGATCAGACTTAGATGTCTCTGATTCCAGCAAGGTTATTAACAAATCATGTTCAAGGGCATTTACAAGACAGGACAAATCTTCTGATGTATGCACCGAACTAGACAGGGTTCCCATAACTTCTTCTGGACTAGACAGAGACTCATCAAATACACTGGATTGGAGCTTATGAAGGGCTGCAAAACAAGTCAGTAGTGCAGCAATCCCCACTGAACTAGGCAAAACTGAGTAACTCACTGGACAGAAAGGGGACTCTGGAACTTCTGCCACACCGGCCAGAGAACCAGAATTTTCCAGGATACAGGGCTGGGTTTCAGAAACACTCATTAACCCGGACTGAAATTCTGAGATTTCTATTATTTTTTCCAGCGAGTCAGAATTATCCATGTTACAGGGCAAGACTTTTGAAACATTCAGAGGACAGGGCTGGAGTTCCTCGGCTGTTACAACACTGGAGAGGGACTCAACAACATTGGTTAAATCAGACTGTGTACAGGGCAAGGTATCTAACACACTTGCTGACGAGGACAATATTTCAATGGCTTCTGCTTCGCTGGGCAGAAATTCATCAAGTTTTATTAGAGCAGACCGTAATTCCAAAACAGCTGCTAGACAAGTGAATATTACTGCAATACCAACTGAGGTAAGCAGTGCCTCAGACTCCTCTGCTAGAGGGTTTGAAGTATCCAAAGTACTGGGTGAAGCATAAGACTCTGTGACCACAGCTTCACTGGACAGGATCACTGAACAGTCCATATTGCAGGGCAAAACCATGGAAGCACCTGCTGGACAGCATAATGATTCTGTGACCTGAGTTTCATTGGAGAGATCTACTGCACAATTCATGGTACAGGGCAAGTTCACTGGAACATTTTCTGAACACGGTAATAATTCTGCGATTTCGGATTCACATAGCAGACGCTCTAAGTTATTCGTGAAACTAGAGTGAGGTGTAGAAACAGGAAGATCAAAACACAATGTTTGCGCATCTGAATCACCATTCAATTGTGAAATTGGAAAATTCAGATGCTGGGGTTCTGAGGTTTCTGGACAGGATTGCTGGGACTCGGAAACTGATGTAGTGCATCTATTGGCATCTGCTGGATCAGACAGGAGTTGAACTTTATTAACACAGGTAATTTCTGCAGAAGTGTTTGCAGAGACAGGCAAGATTTTTCTGGTGTCTGTTGCACTGAACAAAGACTCATGAGTACTGGCTAGGCTGGACTCAGAAGTCAGCAGGACCTCTGGATTCTCTGCTGAGAAATTTGTGCAGGGCAAAGTTAAGAAAGTATCAGTGGCTTCTGTTTTACTGGGAAGTAACACTGAGTTATCCATGTTACAGGAACATTCACAAAACATGGCAGGGACTCAGTAACTGGAGAAGTGGGACAGTCTCCAATTGACAGTGTGTCTTCCCTGGTATCAACTGATTGAATCGCATAAAAATCGTCCAAAATCATTTTCCACACATCGATCAATGGAGCCACAAAGTCATACCCACACACACCAGTTTTTATTAGGTTATAGGCAGACTTAATGCATGCATTCAATACTAATTCACTTTTTGCACTGTAAAATTGACAAAATGAACTTGAATCATTCTTCCATTCATTGACCAGAGCCTCCATCTCTCCTTTCTCAAATGGAGGATTCCAAGCATACTTAACAGGCAGATCACAGTTTACAAATGTGGTTATGGCAGAAACATACATTGGATTATTTAGCAGGCGATTGGCAGATTTCTTATTCTTAAGGATCTCCAATACCTGTAGCAAGTGTTGGACTGTAGTGTATGCAAATTTTTCTTGCTGCACGAATAGATTGATTTGTTCAATACTCTGTAATATATCCTCATAATCATACTCAGATAATTATTTTAAACAAAAATCTTTATTTTCCCTAGCCAGTGATGAAAGTTCATTAGTAGTTGCATAAGTCCATTTAACTCCCCTGAAAGCCAATTGCATTTCATTATCTGTTAATGGCAGAATCTCATTGCAAGTCTGATGCGCAGTCGCTAAAGATAACGATTCTGCAGATTGGACACGTTTCTTAGAACGTTTGCGTTTTGTCTTAGACCCTGCTGTTTTTGGTGATTTATTCAAAGCTGCAGGAAAATTATCAGTAACACTCTCTGCTTGCTGATCATTTTTGCAAGCAATTGAAGGAGCAGCTGATTGGCTTGCTGCCAGGAGTTCATTAAGAGGAAAAGGCAATGGATCTATGCGCAACCAATTGTGAATTACAAAAGCTATAAATTGCAAAGGACTTTGTCTAAACTGAGTGTGATCTAAGACATCGATTGCCCAATCAAAAAGTTTGCCCTTAAAAAGAGCACAAACGATCCAATCAGACCAGGTAGAAATTGCAGAAGCCCGAAAAATCGGGATTGGCCAGAACTTTAACCAATTCTGATATAAATTTGTCTGTAACTTCAGGACCAAGCTTTTCAAATTTCTTAAAGGAGCAGGACCCCTGACAAACAGTGTCATAATTTCTGGAAATCCCCCCCACAATGGGGATTGGTAATGGGGCTACCATAATGTCACGCTTGGAGGTGTAATCTCCACAGTCAGCATACAACACATAAGCTGACGTGAAGGAGGTACACACACCAGCACAAGGAATCAGGATATCCCCAGTTTAGTGGAGGAGAGGACTGACTCCAATAGGAGATTGTGGTGCACAGAGCCGGTGCAGATCCGAACAGCCACAAACAACACTTTCGTAATAACGTCTCAGCGCAAAGTAGCGCTGAGCGCATAAACCAGGACTGAGGAGATCAGGACAGGTAGACAGAATGAACGCCTGCTAAACTAGCCACTACTTAGTGACAGCAAGCGTCCACAATAAAACAGACTGGAATGAGGTAGCCAATGCGTTTGCAGCAATGGCGTGCCTCACAAAGACAGGACAGGATAGTCAGGAAATAGCAGGATCAAGATAGATGAACATAACACAGATAAATATACAATAAGTATGATTTCCTAGCGTATTACAATTACAGCTATCAATGAAACTATTTGTAACGTCTGACTAACATATGTATATATCGGCAATGAACCGATATATGACATAAGCAGGAACTCTGACTAAGACTGGAGTAATACAGGGAACAGGACTCAGAAGGATTCGCTATCTCTTCGCAGAGATGAACGCAATCCACAAACAGGACCAGGAACAGGATACTACCTCAGCACGGGTGCTCACGATACGCGAAAACTACCAAAGCTGTGACGTACCTTGGGAGCTGGAGACCGATGTGCTGAGGGCAGCTACTCTTGCCACTTACTAACTTTGTACCCTGGAATGGGAACAGGGTTCCACAGCTAGTACGGGGCAGGAGCGCTAGCAGATCCAATGGTGTCACCAGACAGGAACTGAAGCGCTCCCGCGTGCTGAGTCTGGATGTGCAAGGACTCAGCTTCCAGGCGGGTTTCAGGACTTGATTCCAAGCAGGAGCAGATACTGAGGCGGATCCGTGAACAGGCAGAAATTCGGCAACAAGACGGGTACTCAGACGGGCAGAGGTCGGCAACAGACGGGTACTCAGACAGGCAGAGGTCGGCAACAGAGCGGGCAGTCGTACGTAGCAGGAGTCGGTAGCAAGTCGGAAAGTCAGCCAGGCCAGGGTCAGCAACATGAGATCAGGAACAGGCAGATACAAAGATCACGCACGGGAACACACACCAAAACTAGCTGCAATACTACAGCACTGAATGGTGGCATTCTCCAGACTTAAATAGGCCGTTTGGCGGGAAGACGCGAACGCCTGCACGCAATGACGCATCCGGTGCACGCGATGACGCGACGGACGCACGCTATGACGCGTACGTCCGTACGCGATGACGCGGACAACCAGACGCAATCACGCTGAACAAACGCACGCACAAACCCATAAAAGATGCATGAACAGGCGGCCCTTCGGGCGCGCATGCGCACAGTATTACACCAGCGTCGCCGAGCGCCGATGTCTCCACTGCCACACACGGAGCCCAGTGTGCACCCTGCCAGGACCCGTAAGGGACCCACCAGCATACACCAGAACACCTGCAGCATCCGTAAGTGCCAGCCGCCTCGTCCAGACAGGTAAGTGACCGTGACAATACCCCCCCTCTAAGGGGCAGCCTCCGGATGCCCCCTTGGAGCCGGCTTACCAGGACATCTTTGATGAAATTCCTTAATCAGGCGATCAGCATGTAGGTTTGAGGCAGGTTCCCATGTGTTATTCTCTGGCCCATAATCCTTCCACTTCACTAGGTACTGAATGCCTCTCCCTCTTCTTCTGGAGTCCATAATTGTCTCCACCTCAAACTCCTCTTCTCCATTAATCAAGACAGGTGGAGGAGGGGCCATGATTCGGCCAGGAAAAGGATCCTTGAGAACAGGTTTCAATAGAGATACATGGAATACCGGGTGTACTTTCAGATTACTGGGTAACTCTAACTCATAGGCCACTTGGCCAATCTTCCTCTTGATGGGGAATGGACCGATGAATTTTGGTCCCAATTTCTTTGACGGGCAGGACAGTTTGAGATTAACTGATGATAACCAGACCAAGTCCCCTGGATTCATATCAGAGTCACCTCTCCTTTGATCATCTGCCTTCTTCTTAAATGTTGCTTGGGCTAGTGCCATGGACTTCTGTAAAACCGTATGATTCTGAAGTAATAATTTGATGAATTCTCCAGCAGCAGGAACAGGAGTCTCTGCAATCAAATTCGGTAGAAATGATGGGTGAAAACCATAATTGGCGAAGAATGGAGACTGTTGTGTAGAGGAATGAACGGAGTTGTTGTAGGCAAATTCTGCTACTGGAAGCAGCTGAACCCAATTGTCCTGTGAACATGAGGAAAAACATCTTAAATACTGTTCCAGCGTTTGGTTAGTCCGTTCTGTTTGGCCGTTGGTTTGTGGATGATAGGCTGAAGAAAGGCACAGTTTAATGTTCAGCATCTTGCAGAGGGCCGTCCAAAACCTGGAAGTAAACTGTGCACCTCTATCCGAAGTGATGTCTGCTGGTACACCATGAAGACGGACAATTTCCTTAATGAAAGTTGATGCGGTTATTTGTGCTGTTGGAATCTCTTGCATTGGGACAAAGTGCGCCATCTTCGAAAGTCTGTCAACCACCACAAAGATTGTGTTGCAATTACTTGATTTAGGTAACTCGGTGATAAAGTCCATGGATATGGAGTGCCATGGTCTTGGAGGAATGGGTAAAGGCTCCAACAAACCCCAAGACTTGAGATGGGTTCCTTTTGAGCGGTTGCAAACAGTACAGGTTGAGACATACATCCTGCAATCCCTCCGGAGTCCTGGCCACCAAAAGTATCTTCGGAGCAAATCTAAAGTTTTAGAAAATCCAAAATGTCCTGCTAGTTGATGGTCATGGCAGAGTTGAAATACCTTTACTCGTGTTTCTTCAGGTACAAAGATTCTATCATTATGATACCAAAGATCCTGTTTCTGGACAAGATTAGATTTAACTTCCTCTGAGATATCTGTTGGTGTTAGTTGTAACTGTTTTATAATGTCTGGTTGCATGATCAAAAAGTTCTTGTTGGACAATATTGTATCTGGACTGACCTGAGGCTGATCATCCGGGAACATACGAGAAAGGGCATCGGGTTTAGTATTCTTCGATCCAGGTCTATATGTAATATGGAATGAAAATCTTGAGAAAAACAAAGCCCATCTGGCCTGTCTGGGATTCAGTCTTCTAGCTGTTTTAAGATATTCCAGGTTTCTGTGATCTGTAAATATGAGTATAGTATGCAAAGCACCTTCCAACAAATAACGCCATTCTTCTAATGCATCTTTGATGGCTAATAACTCCCTTTCACCGACATCATAGTTCCTTTCTGAATCAGACAATTTCCTGGAAAAAAAAGACACAGGGTGAAGGAGGGCCTTGATTCCATGTCTCTGAGAGAGTATTGCCCCAACTGCGGATTCAGAAGCGTCCACTTCCAAGATGAAGGGCAAGGCAGGATCAGGATGCTTTAGTACAGGTGCTGTGGTGAAATGTCTCTTTAACTCATCAAAGGCCACTTGGGCTTCTTGAGTCCAGGAGAAGTGATGATTTTGACGAGTAAGTCGTGTGATTGGAAGAATAGTAGCAGAAAAATTCTTAATAAATCTTCGATAAAAATTGGCAAAACCAATAAATCTTTGTACCGCCTTTTTATTGTCTGGAGCTGGCCAATCACGAACGGCTTGAATCTTCTGAGGGTCCATAACAAGTCCATTGGCGGAGATGATAAATCCCAGAAACTGAATTGACTTCTTTTCAAATTCACACTTTTCTACTTTCACGTATAACTTATGCAGCCGTAGACGTACAAGTACCTGTCCAACTTGATGACGATGAGTCTCCAGAGATGTAGAAAAAATAAGAATATCATCTAAGTAAACAATGATGAATTGATCGAGGAAATCCCTGAGTATATCGTTAATGAAGTGTTGAAAAGTGGCTGGAGCGTTACACAGACCAAACGGCATTACTAAATATTCAAAATGTCCGTAGCGTGATCTGAAAGCCGTTTTCCACTCATCTCCTTCTCTCATCCTGACTAAATTATAGGCCCCTCGAAGATCCAGCTTTGTAAATATTGTAGCTTCTCGTAATTTTTGAAATAGTTCTGGTACAAGTGGAAGGGGGTAGCGATTCTTAATCGTAACTTTATTCAAGGCCCGATAATCAATACATGGTCTTAATGTGCCGTCTTTCTTCTGGACAAAAAATATCCCAGCTCCAGCAGGAGAGACTGAAGGCCTAATAAATCCTTTCCTCAGATTTTCTTGAATATATTGCTTTAGTACCTCCTGTTCAGGATCGGAGAGTGGAAACATCCTTCCAAAAGGTATGGTAGCTCCTTCTATTAGGTCAATTGGGCAATCGTATGGTCGGTGTGGAGGAAGTTGATCGGCTCCTTTCTTGTCAAATACATCAAGATAGTCGTGATACTGTACTGGAACTTCATCTGCCAAGGTAGAGGTACAAAGTAACGGGCCAGAAGCTTCTGAGACTTGCTGAAAACAACAACTATTACAGTAGGTGGAGGTGAACTTAACTTCTTCTGTGGCCCAGTTGATAGCGGGATTGTGAGCCCGGAGCCAAGGTAGGCCTAAAATAATAGGATATACTGGGGAAGACACTAGGTCGAATTTGAGCCATTCTTGATGATCTGCGGAGGTGGAGGTAAGTAGTGGCAGGGTCTCAGTGTTTACAGGTCCAGAGCTGATGGTGGACCCATCTGCTAGGTGTATGTGTAATAATTCTTTTCGGGATTGCACTGGTATTTGATGAGTTGTGGCGAAAACTTTATCCATGAAGCAGCTGCAGGCTCCAGAGTCTATTATAGCAGAAGTCTTAAGGGTTCTTCCGGGAAACTGAAAGAGAATAGAGATATTAAAATGAGTATGAGCCGTGGATGGGATGTACTTGGGTGGAGTTTGCGCTTTCTGAAGATACTCCTTACCCGCTGGACGAACTGGACAGTTCCTTAGAAAATGTCCCGGATTTCCGCAGTAAAAGCATAGATTTCCCTGGCGCCTGCGGGTTCTTTCTTCATTGGTTAATGGGGCACGCATGACTCCAAGTTGCATGGGCTCAGGTTGATCATCAGTGGAAGCAGAGATCGGAGATGGTGACTGATTTACAGGAAGCCAAGAAGTACGGGCAGAGCAGGGCATTGATTTCTCCAGTTGACGTTCCCGAAAGCGTCGGTCTATCTGAATGGCAATGGTAATCAATTCGTCCAAGGTACTGGGTACTCCCACTCGAGCCAGTTCATCTTTCAGATACTCAGATAATCCCAGACGATATTGATGTTTCAGGGCTGACTCATTCCAATCGGTATCTGATGCCCAACGTTTGAATTCAGTAGTGTATTCTTCCGCTGGTTTACGACCTTGTTTTAGGTTGCGGATGGCAAGTTCAGCTGTAACACTACGCTGGGGATCATCGTACAACACTGCCATAGAAGTAAAGAATTGCTCCATAGAACTTAAACACTGATGTTTTTGCTCCATTAACCTGTGGGCCCATGACTGTGGTTCTTCCTGTAGTAAGGAAATGATAAATCCTACTTTTGTTTCCTCGTTAGAAAAGGTGCGAGGTTGCAGTGCAAAGTAGAGCTGACATGCATGGCGGAAGGAGCGGAATTTGGAACGGTCCCCTGTGAAGCGTTCTGGTATAGGTACTCGAGGTTCCGGGTTTACTGCAGGGATCACGGGAACCGGTTCCACTGGAGCAGAGGCAGGTACTGGAACTACTTGAGGTGCCGAAGCAGGAGGTGACGGAGATTCCCCAGTACGCAGGGTATTAATCCGGCCTTCGAGTTGCACATGACCAGCTTGTAGTTCTTTAATGGCCTCCGTGAGTGCGGTAACTTGTTTGCATAAGGTACTCAGTATATTTGCTGCCTCAGCGGTCTCCATCTTTGGCTGTAGTATTTTTGTGACGTACCTTGGGAGCTGGAGACCGATGTGCTGAGGGCAGCTACTCTTGCCACTTACTAACTTTGTACCCTGGAATGGGAACAGGGTTCCACAGCTAGTACGGGGCAGGAGCGCTAGCAGATCCAATGGTGTCACCAGACAGGAACTGAAGCGCTCCCGCGTGCTGAGTCTGGATGTGCAAGGACTCAGCTTCCAGGCGGGTTTCAGGACTTGATTCCAAGCAGGAGCAGATACTGAGGCGGATCCGTGAACAGGCAGAAATTCGGCAACAAGACGGGTACTCAGACGGGCAGAGGTCGGCAACAGACGGGTACTCAGACAGGCAGAGGTCGGCAACAGAGCGGGCAGTCGTACGTAGCAGGAGTCGGTAGCAAGTCGGAAAGTCAGCCAGGCCAGGGTCAGCAACATGAGATCAAGATCAAGATGGCGCCGGACTCGGTCGCCTCGGCCACAGGGCTCCGGCCTTTTTCTTCTTTTTGAGGAGGTCTTTCCCTCCACTCACCTCTTGCCTCGTCTTGGGCTGGGGTAAGAGGCGGAGGGCATCGGTGGAATCCAGTCTGGCCCCGCAAACAGCCACGGACCGCGGGTGGAAGGCAAGGAAGCGGTGAGCTGCTCGGAGGGGATCAGCTGTTTGGTGAGCCCACGTGCAGCATGGATCTAGCTGCACGGAGCTCCGCTGACCTGCCGCCGCTGCCCCCCCGGACCATCGGGACACCATCCGCTCTGCAGGCAGGATCAGCTGTTTGGTGAGCCCACGTGCAGCATGGATCTTAGCTGCACGGAGCTCCGCTGACCTGCTGCCGCTGCCCCCCGGACCATCAGGACACCATCCGCTCTGCAGGCAGGATCAGCTGTTTGGTGAGCCCACGTGCAGCATGGATCTTAGCTGCACGGAGCTCCGCTGACCTGCTGCCGCTGCCCCCCGGACCATCAGGACACCATCCGCTCTGCAGGCAGGATCAGCTGTTTGGTGAGCCCACGTGCAGCATGGATCTTAGCTGCACGGAGCTCCGCTGACCTGCTGCCGCTGCCCCCGGACCATCAGGACACCATCCGCTCTGCAGGCAGGATCAGCTGTTTGGTGAGCCCACGTGCAGCATGGATCTCAGCTGCACGGAGCTCCGCTGACCTGCCGCCGCTGCCCCCCCGGACCATCGGGACACCATCCGCTCTGCAGGCAGGATCAGCTGTTTGGGAGCCTACTGTATGTTCTCCGGGTCTGCCTTGCTGCGGGGCCTCTGCCCGTCCCCACCGACGCTGGCCCTGCCCTCCCGGGCCCAAGGGTGACCTCCGGGCACTGCTGGCTGCTCCAACACCCGCTGCATTGCCAGACATCTCTGCTCGGCCACCCACGTGGAGATCCCCAGTGCGAGAGTGGCTCCGCTGGCCACTCCAGAGGCAGTCTCCGCCGACTCCAGCCTGGTGGGCCACCCACGTGGAGGAGCTCCTCTCCTCTGAGCTCTCCCGCAGGCCAGGCCTCCCTCGGTGAGGCCACTGCCATGGAGATCACCCCCACATTCAGCCCTCAATCTGCGGCCATGTCTGATCACCCCACTAGGTCCCCTCTGCCTGCAACCAGGTCCCCTCTGCCTGCAACCATCATCTAATGGACTCTGGACCTGACCAGCCCAGACCGGGCACCAAGCCTTTTCCTTTACACTCTTTCACTTTACACAGCTCTCTCAGTTGCTTTCTCACTTTCGCTCTCTCTACTTTCGTGGACAAATCGGTGCACCTGTCTTGTTGGGAGCGTGTCGCTGTGTAGCGTCCAGTGCCGAAGATGGCAGCGCTCATATCAGCTCTCAGGCTGCTCCTCCAGTCCCACTCTTTTCTGTCCCTGCTATCAATGTATTTGCTGTGCTGTGTTTTGTATTTACGTTAAATGTACGTGTGTGCTGTAATGCCCTGTTTTGCTTTTTATTTTTGCTTTTATATTTTATACGTATGACCCATGCTTGACTGCATGTGATGCTGCACTCTGCTTAATTGTACGCACAAGCTGTAATGTTTTTTTGTCCTATGTATGCTTGTCCTATGTATTTGCCATGCTTAACTGTATGCTATTTCTTGTCTCTTCAACAACGACCCTGTATGTGCCAAAACCAATTCCGGGTACAATCCACCGGTTGTACTTGGCGATAATAAATTCTGATTCTGATTCTGATTCTGATTCTGATTCTGAGATCAGGAACAGGCAGATACAAAGATCACGCACGGGAACACACACCAAAACTAGCTGCAATACTACAGCACTGAATGGTGGCATTCTCCAGACTTAAATAGGCCGTTTGGCGGGAAGACGCGAACGCCTGCACGCAATGACGCATCCGGTGCACGCGATGACGCGACGGACGCACGCTATGACGCGTACGTCCGTACGCGATGACGCGGACAACCAGACGCAATCACGCTGAACAAACGCACGCACAAACCCATAAAAGATGCATGAACAGGCGGCCCTTCGGGCGCGCATGCGCACAGTATTACACCAGCGTCGCCGAGCGCCGATGTCTCCACTGCCACACACGGAGCCCAGTGTGCACCCTGCCAGGACCCGTAAGGGACCCACCAGCATACACCAGAACACCTGCAGCATCCGTAAGTGCCAGCCGCCTCGTCCAGACAGGTAAGTGACCGTGACAAAAGCGTGCTGGAAGGCTGACTGACTGAACACAGGAAATAAACAGTTCGTGTACGTATATATCAGCGACACTGATGTAGCAACGTAACACGAATACAAAGAAAATAACAAAATGCGCAAGTATGCGTATATATTGGCGATGAACCAATATATGACACAAGACAAGCAAGTAACAACTTCTAGAACAAGAGCAGAACTAGGAGGACTCGCTGACCCCTTCGCAGGAGTCAGCGCAGTCCACACGGACTAGGAACGCGGTGGGGCACGAGCAGAGTAACAGACTGAATCTGAGACTATGGTAGCCCATCAAGCATTGCAGGAAGCAGTTCTTTATACTGAGGTCATCCAATGGGAGCAGACCTGCAGATTCCCACACAAGTGAATGGTAATTAATCACAGGCTGACAGCAGGAAAAGGCAGACAATGATATGCAGCCTGCAGGAAAGGGATTGCCCCTCCATTGCAGCAGACAATGTTTGTTTACACAAAAGCATATTAAACTGTCATTAACTTCAGAGCGACTGCAGATGGAATCAGTAACTAGTTTAAGTGCAAACCAAACTATGCAAGAAAATGTATGTAATGACATCAGAACTGCTTGGGTTACAATACCACTGCAGCCAGCAGTAAACGCTGCAGACATGATCATAACATTACCCCTCTCATACTGGCGGGGAGGTCAATTACATATGTGACTGCATTTATCTTTTTAGAAACAGGGTATGGGCCAATAAATCGGGGACCCAACTTAGGTGACGGTTGTTTCAACGCCAAATGTCGTGTAGAAACCCAAACCATGTCCCCTGGTGAAAAGCTCCATTCTATAGATCGTCTCTTGTCTGCCTGTTTCTTTCGTGCCCGAAATGCTTTACCCAGGTTATTCTTGACCAGAGTCCATATTTCCTTTAAGGCCTTCTGCCAATCCCCCAAGGACGGAAAAGGAGTGGATACCACGGGTAGCGGAGCAAACTTCGGAGACTTCCCAGATACCACCTGAAATGGTAAAAAAAGCCCGTGGAGGAGCTTTTCAGATTATTGTGTGCAAATTCCGCAAATGGCAAGAATTTGACCCAATCTGACTGGGCATCTGCCACATAGCACCTGAGGAATTGTTCCAGGCACTGGTTAACTCTTTCTGTCTGGCCATTGGTCTGTGGGTGGTAGCCTGATGAGAACGATAGGTCCATGCCCAACTAACAGCAAAAGGCTCTCCAAAATTTCGAAACAAATTGGACTCCCCGATCCGACACTACATTCTCCTGAATGCCATGCAGCCGGAAAACGTGTTGAATAAAGAGATCCGCTAACTCTTGGGCCGAGGGGAGTCCTTTCAGTGGGACAAAATGAGACATCTTGCTGAACCTATCGACTACCACCCAAATGACTGTCTTTCCTTCTGACCTGGGAAGTTCGCCCACAAACTCCATGGACAAGTGGGTCCAAGGTTCGTTTGGTACTGGTAGGGGTTGCAAAGTACCCACAGGTGCCTGGCGGGAGGGCTTACTCTTGGCACAGACAGAGCACTCCCTCACAAACTCCTTACAGTCCAGTGCCAGAGAAGGCCACCATACACATCGGGCTAGCAAATCCTGAGTTCGGGCTGCCCCAGGATGCCCAGAATTCTTATGACAGTGAAATAATTGTAATAGTTGGAGGCGGAAAGGAAGTGGAACAAACAAAACCCCCTCAGGTTTCCCCTCAGGGATGTCCTGCTGATAGGCACCCAGAGTAACAGCCCAGTTCTCCCACGAATCAGTAGCTGCCAAAACCACTTTCTGTGGTAATATGGTCTCAGGGACTGACTTTTGCACTGTTTCAGGTTCAAAGCACCTAGAGAGCGCATCAGCCTTGACATTTTTGCTACCTGGTGTAAACGTAATCACAAATCTGAACCTAGAAAAAAATAAAGACCAACGAGCTTGTCGGGGGCTGAGCCTCTTGGCTCCTTCAATGTACTCTAAGTTCTTGTGGTCTGTGTAAACCGTGATAGTGTGTTCTGCCCCCTCCAGCCAATGGCGCCACTCCTCAAAGGCCAACTTAATGGCCAACAACTCCCGATTACCAATATCGTAGTTTCTCTCAGCAGGAGAGAATCTACGGGAAAAGAAGGCACATGGGTGCAGTTTACCTTGAAGACCTGAACGCTGAGACAGCACTGCTCCAACCCCAATCTCCGATGCATCTACCTCCAAAATGAAAGGAAAAGTTACATCTACGTGTCTCAGAATGGGTGCAGAGCAGAATAATTTCTTTAGGGTATCGAAGGCTGCCTGGGTCTCCGACGCCCAATGATATGGATCAGCCCCCTTCTTGGTAAGACTGGTAAGGGGGGCCACTACCGAGGAAAACCCCTTGATGAATTTCCTGTAGTAGTTGGCAAAGCCAAGAAATCTCTGAAGTGCCTTCAAGCCCACCGGTTGAGGCCACTCCAAGACAGCAGAGACCTTTTCTGGGTCCATAGAGAGACCTGAAGTGGAAATAATGTACCCCAGAAAAGGAATCTTAGTGACTTCAAAGAGGCACTTCTCTAGTTTTGCATACAGCGAATTCTGTCTTAATTTCTTTAACACATACTTGACATGTTTACGATGTTCGGTAAGGTTTGGAGAAAAAAATCAGTATATCATCTAGATAAACTAGCACAAATTACCCCAGCACCTCCCTAAAGACCTCGTTGATCAACTCCTGGAAGACGGCAGGGGCGTTACACAACCCGAAGGGCATAACTAGATATTCGTAATGCCCGTCGGGCATGTTGAAGGCCGTCTTCCATTCGTCACCGTCCCTGATGCGTATCAGGTTGTATGCCCCACGTAAGTCCAATTTTGAAAAGATACTGGCATTGGTAACCTGAGCAAAAAGATCATCTATCAGAGGCAAAGGATAGCGATTCTTTACGGTGATCTTGTTTAGACCTCGGTAATCAATACAAGGCCTAAGATCACCGTTTTTCTTTTGTATGAAAAAAAAACGCGCCCCAGCCGGTGACCGGGAGGGACGGATGAAACCCTTCGCCAGATTTTCTTTAATGTACTCCCGCATTGCCAGTTTTTCAGGCCCTGACAAATTATAGAGATGACCTCTAGGGGGCATACAACCAGATCTTAAGTCTATGGGACAGTCGAAACTCCAATGAGGTGGGAGTTTATCAGCGGACCTAGGACAGAACACGTCAGCAAATTCAGCATATTGTATTGGCACACCTTTAACCTCTACCTTAGTGGCGCAAATAGCAACTTTTCCCAAACAGTGACGATGACAGTAGGACGACCAACTCCGTAACTGACCTGAAGCCCAGTCTATCTGCGGGGAGTGAAGTTGCAACCAGGGCATATCGAGGATAACGGTAGAGGTTGCCATGCGCAGTACAAGAAACTGTAAACTTTCTTTGTGTAAAACCCCTATCGTGCATGACAACATCGGGGTCTGAGAGAGGGGTTGTCTGTATTGTAATGGAGAGTCATCAACTGCGGTGACCACTACTTGTCGATCTAAAAAGTGTAATGGAATTCCCAGCCCCTTCACAAACTCGTAGTCCATAAAGTTTGCCGCAGAACCTGAGTCTATGAAGGACTCAGTGCATGTGGTCTGATCTCCCCAGGAAATAGAACAAGGAAGGAGTAAACGATTATTGTTTAGAGGTAGAATCTGCTCGCCTAGGGTATTACCCCTAACTACACCTAGGCGGCAGAGTTTCCCGACTTCTTGGGGCAATTTTGTACAATGTGACCCTCCTCTGCACAATACAGGCACAGCCTCTCAGCCCTTCTGCGTTCCTTCTCTGCTTGTGTCAACCGGGAATGTCTGATCTGCATCGGTTCATCTGTTGGCGAGGTAAGTGAAGAGGCAGCATAGGAGAGAGACCTTACTGCATTCTTCCCACGTGATTGATGCTGATAGCGTAACAGGCGGTCCACTCGCACGGCCAGCGCAATAGCATCATCAATTGATTTAGGCTCAGGATGTCCCAACATTAACTCGGAGACTGCGTCTGACAGGCCTAAGAGGAAGCAATCTAACAACGCGTATGACCCCCACCTAGCCAACACAGCCCACTTTCTAAATTCTGCCGCATAGACCTCAACTGAATTCCGACCCTGCTTGAGAGTTTTGAGTTTCCTCTCAGCAGTGATCGAAATATCCGGATCATCATATATTATGGCCATTGCCTTGAAAAATTCCTGAACTGAAGATAAGGCCTCATCTTCAGGTGGGAGACTATATGCCCAGGTTTGCGAGTCCCCTGATAAAAGTGTCTTTACAAAAGTCACCCTTTGTTCCTCGGAACCTGATAAGGTAGGTCTCAACTCAAAATAGGACAACACTCGGTTGCGAAAGTTCTGAAAGTCAGCCCTATGCCCTGAAAATTTCTCAGGTACTGACATACGAAGATCTGTGACAGAAGAGGATTGCATTGCGTTAACAGCCGTTTGGAGGACCTGCACAGACCCAGATAGTTGAGTGATCTGGGTCTGTTGAGTATTAACCACCCCAATGAGGTTATTTACTGAGGTGGTTAGAGCCTCAACCTGGCTGCGTAATGCGTCCATAATGTCTGGTCTGCTGCTCTGTGACAATCTGTCAGCTAAAGCACGGAGATCTGATTACGTGATTATCTGCAGTACCACCACTAATGCAGATATATAAGAGCAAAGTAATCAGTATCTTCCTGATGGTAAATCAGCGGATGACTCACTACTGATGTTAGTGCCTGTAATGATCAGACAAGATCAGTGTCACACCCAGGACCTTGATTATTAGGGATCTGCAGAATCACCAATAAAACAAGGACAGACCCGATTATGTAGCAATCTGCGGAATTGCTAATAATGCGGGCTGATCAAAACAGGGTAATAGACACACGAATAATGCGGTAACAATAAATGCAGTATAAATTCACAATGTAGTGGAAATATCCACCACACGGCGATTCCTCAGAGGTGTGGTTACCTCTGAATGGGAACCTCGTGTGTGAGATCATCCAATGGGCAGAGGAGGAGTCTCGGCCTCTAGCAGTAACTGTCTGCTAGGGCAAGCGTCTCGGAGAGGCAAGCCTCAGAGATAACCCTACAGGGAGAGACGTTCCACTGAAGGGAGAAAGGTCAGACAAACAGAGGTTCGGCAACAGTACAGGCGGCGACAGTACAGAGACGTGAGACGAGAGAATAGTCAGAAACCAAGCCAATAGTCGATAACAGTATGGGCTGGCAAAGTACAGAAACAGAAGGCTGATTCAGAGTCGGTAACAGGCAGGGTCGGCAACTTGAATCAGATAGGCGGAAGTACAATAACGATTAGAGTAAAGGATAGTCAGGGATAGCCAGGGTCATACACAGGTAAACAATCATATACAATCCTAATCTGAGGTGTGAAGTCCTTGGTTTGGACACCTGGGATCTAGCCTAAGGTCTGAGCGCTAACACAGAAGTATTCACGGCAGCAGACAACTTGCTACTGACAAGCAAGTCCTATATGTAGCCAGAGAGCTGCCCAGCGCCGCCCCAGAGCCCCAGCCAATCCAAGGACCTGCTGGAGTCAGCTGACCGGCCTGATCAGCTGACTCCCCTTCTAGAGGCATAAAGTTCCTGTCTTCTCACGCGTGAGTGCGTAAGGCGGAGACTCTGAGCCGGCGAGGGAGCGGACGACCCCCCAGGCATTAACTGTGCGGCGGAGTCCGCCGAGCTCATGGACTCCGCCGCCTGCACTACTCCGCCCGCCGGCAAGGATGCGGAGGCACCCGCTTGTGATGTGAAACCCACCGCCACATGCGTTCTAGCGGCGGTTCCACTACTCATTACAGTTCCCTTTTTTCTTTCTCTGCCTGAAAGAGTTAAATATCAGGTATGTAAGTGGCTGACTCAGTCCTGATTTAGACAGGAAGTGACTACAGTGTGACCATCACTGATAATATATTCCAACTATAAAACACTTTCCTAGCAGAAAATGGCTTCTGAGAGCAGGACAAAGATAAAAAGGGGAATTTCTTATCAGTGATGGTCACACTGTAGTCACTTCCTGTCAGGACTGAGTCAGCCACTTACATACCTGATATTTAACTCTTTCAGGCAGAGAAAGGAAAAAAAAAGAACACAGCATAGTTATTTGTGTGCTAGGCACTGTACATACACATGTCTATCTCATCATGTCACATGTCACTTCGGGTATCCTTTAATTCACCAAGACCTGTTCGGTAAGTAGAAAAGTGGCTTGTTAGAGAGGAAAAGCTTCCTGCATCACTTTAGATGTGTATAAACATGTCTATCTCATCATTCTTTTACAGCTGTCCTCAACGATGAGATGGAAGAAGATTGCGAAGATGTGGAGTCCGTTTCGGTAAATATTCATGGTGGAAATAAAAGTTGCCAATTGCTTATTGGGGTATGCTACAGACCACCTCATATTAATGAAGCTGCAGAACCGCGATTACTACAGCAGATTGAAAAAGCTGCAAGTAAAAATTAGGTCATAGTTATGGGCGACTTTAACTTTCCAGACAATGACTGGGGTATTGAGGCTACCCACTCTGGTAAAAGCAGCAGATTTCTGGCAGCACTACAGGACAATTACTTGACTCAAATGGTAACGGAACCAACTAGGGGGAATGCGTTACTGGATCTGATCATTTCTAATAGACCAGATAATGTATCAAATGTGCAGGTTCAAGAACATTTGGGAAATAGTGATCACAACATGATAACGTTTGATCTGGTGACTGATAGGCCACGGGGCAGGTGGACCACTAAAACTATGAATTTTAGAAAAGCAAAGTTCAATCAAACTAGGCAGGCACTAAGTTTGGTGAACTGGGATAATGTACTACAAGGGGAGGACACTGAAGGGAAATGGCAAGCTTTTAAACTTATTCTCAATCAATATTGTAGTATGTATATCCCATATGGAAACAAAATGTCTAGGAATAAAAAAGGCCTCTATGGATGAATAGAAAGGTTAGGAATAAAATGAAGAGGAAAAAGAATGCCTATAAGGTCCCAAAACAGGAGGGGACCGAGGCTGCACTAAGCAATTATAAGGAGTGCAATAAAAATTGTAAAAAAGAAATTAGGCTGGCAAAGATCGAAGCTGAAAATCAAATCGCTAGGGATATCAAATCTAACCCAAAAAGTTTTACAAGTACATCAACTCTAAAAAAAGGAAGGTTGACTGTATAGGACTCCTAAAGGATGAGGGTGGGAACTCAATGGTGGATGACCAAGGTAAGGCAGAGTTATTAAATGCTTTCTTTGCTTCTGTCTTCACAAAGGAAACAGCACTGTTGCAAATTACAGAGGAAAAATCTCAATCTTCTAACTGTAATATTAAATACCGTATTTTTCGGAATATAAGACGCACTTTTTCTCCCCCAAAAGTGGGGAGAAAAAGTCAGTGCGTCTTATATTCCAAATGTTAACAATTTAGCACTGGCATATTGGCCTCAGCCAGGCAGTATATGCGGCCATTTGTCCGCCTCTTATACGCAGCCCTGGAGTTATAAGAGCCACCAGTCAGATGCGGGTCAGTGCAGAGCGGCAGGTATGGCAGCATACTGTGGCCGCGATCGGTATGGATGTCGGGGAGGCGGCCGGAGATCAGCCTGCTTGGCACTAAGTAAGAGGCATGCTATTCATGCAGAGCGCAGCGGAAGGCGTTATTACCGATCCGGGATCCAGCCGACGAGTCCTCCATCTGCTTCTCTATCTTCAATACCGGCTCGCGCTGACCCCCGTCCTGTTACTTCCTGGTCTGACGCTCTCTCACTGCGTGACCTCGGCGGCTCACGTGCGTCAGGGTCACGCAGTGAGAGAGCGTCAGACCAGGAAGTAACAGGACGGGGGTCAGCGCGAGCCGGTATTGAAGATAGAGAAGCAGATGGAGGACTCGTCGGCTGGATCCCGGATCGGTAATAACGCCTTCCGCTGCGCTCTGCATGAATAGCATGCCTCTTACTTAGTGCCAAGCAGGCTGATCTCCGGCCGCCTCCCCGACATCCATACCGATCGCGGCCACAGTATGCTGCCATACCTGCCGCTCTGCACTGACCCGCATCTGACTGGTGGCTCTTATAACTCCAGGGCTGCGTATAAGAGGCGGACAAATGGCCGCATATACTGCCTGGCTGAGGCCCACTGGCTGCCTAAAGGGGTCTCTTTGGCTACCAACAGGGGGTCAAAAAAAAACGGAAAAGCATAATGAATGTGGTTAATGGAGCTGCTGGGGGTGGCAGGGGGTTAGTGTAGCTTGTAAGGTAGCAGGCATTAGTGTAGCTTAGATAGAGATCTTGGGAAGGAGGCAATGTCCAAAACACGCTCCTGGAACTTGGACGCACCTAGGTAAACTGTATTTTTTATTTTCCCCGATTTTTATCCTCTAAACCTAGGTGCGTCTTATATTCCGGAGCGTCTTATATTCCGAAAAATACGGTACTTAACGCAGGAAGAAGTGAAGGCAAGACTAAATAAATTAAAAATAGACAAGGGACCTGGCCCGGATGGCATGCATCCTCGGGTCCTAAGGGAATTAAGTTCAGTTATAGCTAAACCCCTTTATCTTATCTTTTGTGACTCTCTTTCAACTGGCAGAGTCCCAGTGGATTGGCGTACAGCCCACGTTTTCCAATTATTTAAGAAGGGCAGAAAATCAGATCCAGGAAATTATAGACCTGTAAGCTTAACATCAGTTGTATGCAAACTATTTGAGGGGTTACTAAGAGATACTATACATGACTTCATAGTAGAAAATAATCTTATTTCTCAGCATCAACATGGGTTTACTAAAGACAGGTCCTGTTTGACTAACATGCTCAGCTTTTATGAGGTAGTGAATGCTAATATGGATATTGGGAATGCTGTATATGTGATATACTTGGACTTTGCCAAGGCCTTCGACACTGTTCCCCACAAAAGTCTGGTGCAAAAGTTGAGGATGCAAGGACTGGGGAAGAGTCTGTGTGCATGGATAGGGAACTGGCTAATGGACAGAAAACAAAGAGTTGTGGTCAATGGATCGTACTCAAAATGGGAGACTGTTAGCTGTGGGGTCCCACAGGGGTCTGTACTGGGCCCAGTGCTCTTAAATTTATTTATTAATGACCTAGTAGATGCAGTAGTGAGCAATGTTGCTATTTTTGCAGATGATACAAAATTGTGCAGAATCATCAACTCTCAGGAAGATAGTGTCATATTGCAACAGGATCTGGATAGCATGGCTATATGGGCACATACATGGCAGATGAAATTCAATGAAAAATGTAAAGTCATGCATTTTGGTCATACCAATGGTCTAGCACACTACAAAATAAATGGGATACAGTCTGGGACATCAAACTTGGAGAAAGACTTAGGAGTACTCATCGACAACAAGTTAAATAATCATACTCAATGCCAAGTTGCTGCAGCTAAAGCTAACAACATTTTGGGATGCATTAAAAGGGAAATAAAAACTCAAGATGCTAGCATAATATTGTCCCTGTTTAACTCTCTAGTAAGGCCACATCTGGAATATGGAATTCAATTCTGGGCACCACATTACAAAAAAGATTTTGCAGTTTTAGAGCAGGTGCAGAGACGAGCAACAAAATTGATACGTGGGATGGAAGGTCTTGCTTACCAAGAAAGGTTAGATAAACTGGGTTTATTTAGTCTAGAGAAAAGACGCCTTAGAGGAGATCTAATTAACATGTATAAATACATCAGAGGGCAATATAATAGCTTGGCGGATGAGCTTTTTGTCCCTAGGCCTTCTCAAAGGACTAGAGGACATGATCTGTGCATGGAGGAAAAACGTTTTAGCCATTTATTTAGGAAAGGGTTCTTTACAGTAAGAGTGATTAAGATGTGGAATGCATTGCCACAGGAAGTAGCTATGGCAAACTCTATACCTGCATTTAAAGGGGGCTTAGATGCTATCCTTGCGTTGAAAGACATCCATGGCTACAATTACTAGGTAATGCCTAATGATGTTAATCCAGGGATTTTATTATATGGCAGATTAATTGTTGTTGGGAGTTTGAAATTGATTAAAATTTACATCTATTACCATATATTGTAGTGGTTATTTTTGTGGGGAAGGCAAATCCACCAGTGCCACCTACTTTTTATTTGGTTTTAATTGGCATCATTTTTTATCCTGTTGGCGCCTCTGTTTTTTCATTACATGATACATCCACCTGGTGGATAGGTGTGGACACCTTTTTTCTTCTATACAGAGAGCGACTTTTTAGCCTGAGCGGGGACAGGCCTAATCTCCCCGTCTGTGCTATAAGTGGTTGCCTGAACGTGGCAACCCACACTTGTGAGTATAATTCTTCTACTATAATCATTTGACGTCTACTGTGTTACAATATCACACTATCGGGGGCTCTCGATTGTTCCTTTCTTCTCTCCCTACAGGGATTTTATCTGATTGCCATCTGGAGTCGGGAAGGAATTTTTCCATTTTGAGGCTAATTGGACCATTCCTTGTAAGGGTTTTTTGGCCTTCCTCTGGATCAACAGGGATATGTGAGGGAGCAGGCTGGAGTTGTACTTTGTACTGGTTGAACTCGATGGACGTATGTCTTTTTTCAACCAAAATAACTATGTAACTCTGTAACTATGTCACATGTCACTTCCGGTATCCTTTAAAGTGGATCCGAGATAAACTTTTACTCATTGCGTAATTGTGTTCATTTCATATAGTTTATAGGGCATTCCTCAAGCCAAATACTTTTTTTGTTTTGTTTTAATACTCTAATTCCCTATAAACTAAACAAGCCTCGCCCACAGCTTTTCAGAGAGCCTTGGCACTCAGTCCCAGGTAGCAAGGGCTTATGGAAGCTCAGTCTGGGCAGGAGGAGGTTACTAGCCAGAGATTTCAGAGGCAGAGGGGAGGAGGGAGGAGGAGGGGGGAGTGACATTTTCCACAGGCTGAGAGCTGGAGATGATATCAGCTTGCCTCAGTGTAGTGTGACAAAGAGAACATGGCTGCGCTCACTGTATCACAGCAATAAATAATCATAAACTTTTGAAGCTGTTTGCAGCTAGATTTGCTGTGTAAACAATCTAAACTTTAGATAAGATATATAGACAAGTTACTTGTTAAAGTTACTTTTTCATCACAGATCCACTTTTAAGCAACACTACACTACCCCTTATTATGATGCAGCTTGTTATACATCCTCCCTATTATATTGCTTTTTATTTATGTGCTCATTATTTTGACCTCCAATTAATTGCTTCTTAATGCAGTACTCAATATTATTGTGTGCTCTATTCAAGTACATGAAGCCTGAGTACCCCCTGGAACCATCAGAAGTACCCCCTGGGGTACGCGTACCACACGTTGAGAACCTAGGCTCTATTATACTCCACCCTCACCACATTCGGGGTGAGCAAACAATAAGTAAAGAGGACACAGAAGAGCCAAAGAGGTACTTTTGAAACATTCTCAGCCTATCATGTTCATGAGAGCACAACGGGGAAAAGAGGCGCCCTGGTATGAATAAAAGCGTCTAAAAACAGCTTAAAACGACATAGGATGTGAGGTAGCTTACCTCAATGACAAAATCTCTGTAATTAATACAAAAGATTTTTATTAGCACAGGCAACGCATTTCGCGGCTCTGAGCCAGCTTCCTCAGGCTTATTTGTTGTTACTTGTTATATGATATTATCTTTTATGATTATATGCATATGCATAAATGCATTTCCAGTATTTTTCACTTTTATGATTCTAACTACCAGATCAACTATTGATATCTATTATTATTATTATTATATCATCACTCTTATATTATATATAACTTTTACCCAACGCTTATGATACTAATCCTCCTATATATACACATAACCATACTCCTTACGAATATATATATGCATAGAATGCATAGAATTTTTAATAAGTCCCATTTCTTCCCTTATTGCATTATTGTTATCATTGTTATTATTAATATTATCACTACTCCACTTTCCTAGAAATACCATCCTTATACAGATAGAAATCATCTCATCCCCTATTCCCCTATTCCACAAACACCTAGGGCCTGATTCACAAAGCGGTGCTAACAGTTAGCACGCCGGTGAAAAGCCCTTTATCACGCCTAAACTCAGTTTAGGCATGATAAGTTTAGGTGTGATAAGTTTAGGCATGATAAGTTTATGTGTGATAAGTTTATGCATGATAAGTTTTAAGCACCAACTGCGTTAGCACCGTAGCGCACAGCTGATCAAAAGTTTTGCGCTAGCAAAGTCTGGTGCACTTCGCATAGAGTTTAATAGCGCTGCTTTGCGTGCGCGACTTTGCACGCTATCTACACTTATCTAAACTTAGCATGCCTAAACTTATCACACCTAAACTTATCACACCTAAACTTATCACGCCTAAACTGGCTTTTCACCAGCGTGGTGCAATGGTTATCACGCCTAAAGTCTCTAACTGGGTTAGCACCGCTTTGTGAATCGAGCCCCTAGAGGTTACTCTGGGACTTGTCTACATATGTTCATCAATATGTGACCTAAAGCAATATGTTAGACAATATGTATTATCTTATTGTTTTTGATACCTGTATACGGCTTTATTGAGGAGTTTTTCTGCTATTTTAGGCACTGCTATTGGCCTGATGTAGCGGGCTCAGACCCACGAAACGTGTTGCTTGTGCTAATAAAACTGTTTTGTATTAATTACAGAGATTTCGTCATTGAGGTAATCTACCTCAGATCCTATATCGTTTTTAAGCTGTTTTTAGACGCTTTTATTCATACCAGGGCGCCTCTTTCCCCCCGTTGTGCTAAGTGTACCCCCGTACATAGCCTGTCCAAGGGGTGGTGACAAACCACTGGTGGATTCCTCCACAGTGGCTTTTTGTCCCCTTTTTCTTACAAGAGAGCGACCATCTCCAGGTCCGGGTCAGGACCACCCCGAGTGGAGTCGGGTTTGTTGTCTCCACCTGCTTCTTGTGGTTGGTTGCCCCCCCCCGCAACCCCTCTTTGTGAGTAGTACTACTATTTACCTAAAATCTTTTTGTTGTGATCATTGACGTATTGCACTCCTGGGCTCCTGTTCTTTTGTCTCCTGTGCCTTTTTCTACAGGGTGCTGAGCCACCCCTACCACAGTTCCATGTTCATGGGAGAGGAAAATGTTGTGGAACCCTTGCAAAGACCTCAAGGAACCCTGGGATTCCATCAATGTCAGACTGGGAGGTGGAAAAACTGAGGAAATTCATCTGCTGGCCAAGCAGCAGAGACCATGTGTTCCCAATAGAAACCTGCAGCAAGTCTTCAGTGTGAGCAGTAACACATGATTACTGCTGCTTAGCCAGCAAGTGGGTTTCCTCAGCTCTCCCAGCTCCCAGTCCGACACTGGATTCCATTGAATCCTGGTTGAGAAAGCCTGCTGCTATAGAGGCTTCCCCGCCCGGGTCCTCCTCATTCCTGCTTGCCGGATAATTCCTTCTTAGCCCCCTTAGCGGTAATCCCGAGTCAGGCTTGGGCCGGAAGTCCGCAGCTCCGAGCGGTAACCCCGAGCTGGATCCATGGGAGGGGTGTAATGTGCAGGGCTGCCGCAGCTCTATCTAGTGGTATGATTTTTAGGCTGTATTCACAGTGGGACGTTGCGTTTTAATGCGACGTTAAAGTCGCAACGTGTTTGCGTTAAGAGGTAACGCACTGCAAGCAGCTTTTTAACGTCACACTGTGAACAGCCCATAAGTTTCACATTTCCTGTACTGAACTGTTAAAGGAATCATCAGGCAAAATGTAGTTCTGCGCCTGCGCAGTGCGCTGCGGATCACGTGGCCATGATTGACAGCAACGTTTGACGCAGGCACAGTACAGCCAACCCTGCGGTCGGCCTTTGCACCATGCGGAGAGCCCTGGACGGTGGCGGAGAGCGGAGCGGTCGGTGTGGGACAGTCGGCTGCAAGGGGCTGGAGAAAGCCCCAGGTGAGTAAACCTCATTTTTTTTGCCTGACAACTCCTTTAGGGTGCCCATTCATCAGAAAATGTATGGGCAGATTGACCAAGAGACAGATCTCTCTCCGATTGAATCTGATTGGAGAGAGATATGCTGCCTGCCCATACACCAGCAGACCGGCATGAAATCTCTTGAGAATCGGCCTTGTGACACTGCATCCGCCGCTGCCCCCCTAAATGATAAAGCAGACCTGCAGTGAGAGGTATATGGAGGCTGCCATATTGATTTCCTTTTAAGAAATACCAGTTGCATTGCAGCCCTGCTGAGCTATTTGCCTGCAGTAATGTGAATAACATCAGAAACATGCATGCAGCTAATCTTGTCAGATCTGACAAAAAAGTCAGAAACACCTGATCTGCTATATGCTTGTTCAGGGTCTGTGGCTAAAAGTATTAAAGGCAGAGGATCTGCAGGTTAGCCAGGCAACTGGTATTGCTTAAAAGGAAATAAATATGGCAGCCTCCATATACCTCTCACTACAGTTCTCCTTTAATGTCTTCCAAGCCCGTGCATTTAAAACTTTACCTGTCCGCTGTCTCACGCCGTGGTCCCCATGTATCTTTCCCATTACGGGCGTATTTCCGTCACTAAGCATTTGGCACGTGTGATGACACACACGTGCTGCTTGCTTTACAAAAGCCCAGCTGCAATGCGGACAACACATGGGGACCATGGCGGGAGACAGCGGACAGAAGTATTACATGCATGGGCGGGAGGCAATTTCACATTAGGGCATATATAATATGTCAAACTCCAGCCCGCGGGCCAAATTTGGCCATCAGAGCCATTAAATTTTCCCCCCAAGTGGTTTCCCCGCTTTGTATTATGTTTGGCCCACTCTACACCACCAGGGAAGCTATATTGGAGGTAAAGACCAGGGAAGCCATTTGGGCGAGGTAGGGGGAAAGAACAAAACACTAGGGAACTGTATAAAGGAAGGTAGGGGCCACTAGACACCAGGGGACTGTATAGGGTATGGTGGGTGCCACTAGACAACAGGGAATTGTATAGGGGAGGGAGAAGGGCCATTAGATACCAGGGAACTGTATAGGGGCCATTAGACATCAGGGAACCTCAGTGTTGGACTGGGAGCTGGAAAAGCTGAGCAAATCCACTTGCTGGCCAAGCAGCAGTAATCAGGTGTTGCTGCTCACAGTGAAGACTTGCTGCAGGTTTCTGTTGGGAGTGATAACACAGGGTTACTGCTGCTTGGCCAGCAGGTGAATTTCCTCAGCTTTTCCACCTCCCAGTGTGACACTGGAGAACCTTATAAGGGAGGAAGGTGGCCAGTAGACATTGAGGTTGGCCCACAACTTGGTCCTAGAGTTCAATTTCGGCCCACTTTGTATTTAAGTTTGACACCCCTGCATTTTATTAGGAGAAACAGAACCAGAGGTTCCGTCATGACCGTCACTTGTCCCGGAGACTCATGCCGTTACCGACAGCACTTGATCGATCGGCCACTCGGCTCCCCAACTTGCTGCATGTCTGATCGATACATTCTACCATTTTCAGGCTATAATTGGTCCAATCGCAAATTGGGCATGCTTGTGTTTGATCCGCCAAGTTGACTGTTGTAGTTCTACAATGAAACCGCAGCAGCTTTGGGCTTCCACAACTAGATTACCTATGGCATGACATCCCTCCTGTGTAGGCTTTATAAAGTTGCCTGGGGGGGGGGGGGGGGGGGGGGAATTTCAGGATAGTCTTGTGTTCCCCCCACTACATAGCATACCGTTTCCAACTGAAAACGAATTTAGAATGTATCAGTTTGGGGAATATTTATCAAAATGGAAATACTGTATACTTTTAAATAACATTACATTTCAAAGACTTGCGCAGCACCCATTTGAAGCTATATCAAGTTTACAACGAAAGTGGTATTTATAATAACGCGTGTTTCCCCCACGCATAACCACTGCTTCCTCAGTTCTTCGGATTGCTAAACACAAACCTTCTATAGTACGCCATGATGCTACGTACAGCCACGCCTAGTCACACTTGCCCGTGACGTGGCCGGGGCGATGCGGCGTGACGTTCCATGGGCGGGACCAGGAAAATAGGCGTGGAAAAGGCCGCTGTCAGGCAGTCATGGAGGCTCGCTACAACCTGAAGAGCCCAGGTAACAGAGGGGGTGCGGGTGGCAGCGCTGTGTGTGTGTCCCGAGTGTGTGCTGGTGGGGATAGTAGCGTGTGCTGGTTGGCAGCTCAGCTGTGTCACTTATTATGAATGTGTGTGACCCAGTTATTGCTCCTGTAATGTGCCCAGTTCAGGGAAGTCTTGTCACCTAGTATTATGTGGCGCTGGCCATTGCGTAGGTGCTTTCATTGTGCAGCATCAGCTCTGCCTACAGTGGAGTTTCACTTTGACATGATATACGGGTGGTGGGGGATTCCAAGTCTCAGGATGCCCATAGTGCATAGCCAGCCTAGCTGCCTGGCTGACAGATCTGCTGTACAAGCAAACCTCTGAAAACCATAACATTATATACAGCTTGTGATAGTGGTGATTGGTAGCAATGGGGATATAGATTTTGCCTGGTACTGATGATGCAATTGTTAATTTGCTGGACAGTTATTTATAAGGGTGTAGACGTTTGGAATAAATAAATATTTGCATGTACAAGTGTCTTTCATTCTTTATGTGGCTTTTCCTGATTGGTTAGGTTTGGGTTACGATGACATTTCATTAGACATGCAAATTAAAAAGTGCTTCCTGTTCATCTGCTTGGGTACAAATACTAGCAGGGACATTGCAACACAGAATTTCTTATTTTTGTTTTGCATTTATTTATGCTTTAACAAATGCATGCATGCATACATAGGAAAAAAAGTTTTGCACTATTCTACATTGTTGCAAGATTTTAAATAGACCGGTAACTCTTCTAATGTGACTTGCAAGCTGTGCTGTTGTTGCGTGAGAAAACCCCAGGTGGTCATGATGTTGGAGATTAATGTTCAATAGTCAGGCAGCTAGCTGTATTCCATGTTTTACATTCAGTTGCAAAATGGGTTAGCGATATGAAGTGGCTGCCTAAGAAATTTGTTCTAAGGGCCTAATGTATAATAATGGGCGCTTATCTAGTTTAGGGAAACCTCATAGGGAAATTCAGCTAATGTGATTGGGTTGACGGCCGGTACATGTCGTTGGGCGCTGGGAGAGCTGAATGATGGCTCTCATTGTAATTCGAGGTCCAGCAGCCAACGGAGTCCTGAATTACGCTTACGTGCCCCACGCAGCATAACACTGCTGCTATGGGGCGCCTGGTTTCGGTGCCCAGCAGTGAGTTCTGTGTGCTGAAACCAACTGCTTCGTTGACTGCACTCTTTCAAACTTTTAATTTTCAGATAAGTTGTAGTAAACTACACCCACACTATATGGCTAATCACAACGCTTTGTGCTGTGATTGGCGAACTGTTCCCTATGAGGTTTCCTGCTGGGTCCCCTAATGTAGACTAGCACCGCTAGAAATATTATTTTAAATCGCTGACATATTTAAACATTTTAGGGACAAAAGACAACATTGCACATATAAGTATACACTGACATATGAGGAGAAGAGGATGCTGCTAATTGCACTTACCATCCATTCAGTCCATTTTGGCATAGTAGGCCAGATGTAGGAGTCAAAACTAGAACTCTCTGGACAACATGTTCATTAGGGATAAGGAAAGGAGTCGGAGTCGAGGAGTTGGGGTCGGAGCAATTTGGAGTACTTGGAGTTGGAGTCAGATGATTTTTGTACCTACTCCACAGCCCTGGCACTGCCCCAGCTTGGAAGCTACTGACCCATCTGTACAGCATTGGGTCCTGAACTGTCGCCTGAGTTATCGGGTCCTGATCCCTACAGGCAACAGGTAGTTAACATGGGTATTCACCTTTTAGGTTTGGTTTATATTCGGTCCATCGCCTTGCATTTTTGACTAGATGAATAATGGACAAAAATGTACAGAATAAAGCTGGTAATGCTTTTCTTAGAGGCATTGATTACCAAATCAGTTTTTTTTGTGTGTAAACTTGATAGGCATTTTCTACTTATTTTGGGGGAAAAGTTACTTGCCTCAGTATTTGAAAGCCTCTGGATGATCCACTCCACAGCTGCTTCTTGAACCCACTACTTCTTCGCTGTTGCGCCTCTTAAGTGTGTATGAGCATGTGTTGCAGCAGTGTGTAGGAAGTGGAAAAAGCCCTGTATGAGCAGCCCCATACTATGCAAGTGCAGTACTTATGCCTGCACATTGCGGCTATGATGGTTCATGGAGAGGAGCACACACTCTTGTCTTGTGTGTTGAGAGGGTCCCAGTGCTGCATTGGTGGAGTCAACAATGGTGGTGGAAGTCTCTGGACTATCTCGAGGTTTCCCACTACTGAGGCAGTAATTCAAATTTTCCTTTTTTTTTTTTTCCATGTAGGTACCTTTTAACACTTTATTGAATGTCTTTCAGTCACTTGATAGTTGTAGCTTCTACCCCATGCTACTAATGTCCACATGTCAGTGCTAATAAATGCATTCAGAAAAAGGTCCCTGAATTTGAGCTTTAAAGGGGAAATGAAAGGGGAAAGGTATATGGAGGCTGCCATGTTTATTTCTTTTTAAGCAATACCAGTTGCCTGGCAGCCCTGCTGATCCTCTGCCTCTAATACTATTAGCCATAGCCCCTGAACAAGCATGCAGCAGATCAGGTGTTTCAGACTTTAAAGTCAGATCTAACAAGACTAGCTGCATGCTTGTTTCTGGTGTTCAGATACTACTGCAGAGAAATAGACCAGCAGGGCTGCCAGGCAACTGGTATTGATTAAAAGTAAAATGCATATGGCAGCCTCCGTATACCTCTTAAGTTCCCCTTTAAGTAATGCCATTTGACTGGTTGCCATGCTAGTCTTTTGGCATCAGTAGTGTCTTTCATTTGCACTAATGGTACAAACAATGCAATCCATACCTGATCTGCATGCTCATTCTTGGCTTGTAACTCAGAAGTTATTAGATGCAGAAGATCAGCACATTAGTACACACAGGTTAGTAGTGTTTTAAAAAAAAAAAATCATCAATGGTTCCTTCAATTAATTTTAATGGATTCCTTTTTTTTTTTTTACGCATTATGCGGTAACAAACTATGCAGTGCATGGGGATACTGTAGTGGGGTGGATTCCAGCATGGATGTACTGTATTTTTGGACTATAAGACTCTCTTTTTCTTCCCCAAAAGTAGGGGGGAAAAGTCACTGCGTCTTATAGTACAAAAGTCGCAATATTGGTGACTTCCTGCACTGTGCCCGTGCAGAGGAGGACATAGGGGGACACAAAGGGGTATAGAGGATACAAACAGGCATAGAGGAGGACAGAGGCAAACACATGGGAGACACAGGAGGACATAAGGGGGTCAGAGGAGGACACAGGAGGTACAAGAGGGCATGAGGTACAAAGGGGGCATCATCCACAAGATGCCCCTTCACTATGAATGCACCAGGTTTAGTATATATTTTTCCCTTGTTTTTTGTCCTCTAAATCTAGGTGTGCCTTATGGGCAAGAACGTCTTATAGTCCGAAAAATATGGTACTTACCAGCCTAATTAGCCCTGAAACATCTGCTTATGTCTGTACAATTAAAGCATCAGTTGTGGAAATGCCAGTTGTGTATTGCTTAAGGATTAACGAAGGGGATGTTGTCAGTCGCCCTGAAATTTGGGCTAAAGCACTCCACTTACCCACATTTGGCCTATCTGTACCAAGGGTGTGCAGATTGTACCTAAGTCCTGTGACGTGACCCCCACGTCAATATCCTGGAGGGACCACCACTTTTTTACACATTAGTTAAGACATAATTGACAAGAATGCAAAGAAAGATGACTTTTAACTCTAAGATTGGTGGTTAGGCCTGGAACCCACTAGCAGTGCTCTTCTAAGCCTTTTGTAAGTGAAGTGTGTGTGTGTGTGATTTGAAAAGCTCTTTCTAATGTAATATTATGGGTGTGATCCCACTTGAGAAATATTAGCATGATCTTTTCAAATCACAAGTGCTTAAATAAGTGCTGCTAGTGGGTCCTAGGCCTTAGTGAATTTTTGCATTGTTCCTGTTTGTATATCAGAACGTGTCGCTTTCAAAATGGCAAGCAGTACTTTCACAGGTGCTAATTTACTTAATGTTTAATTTTCAGTGAGCAGCTGCTAGTTTCATTCTGCCTCATTTGCTTTTATAAAGTCTCGGTTATATTGTGTATTCTGCCAGAGAATTCAGTTTATTTTTAGATAACCTATGCATGCACTGTTTGAAAGTCTTGATAATAGGAGCATATAAGAAAAGCAAGGTCATTCTTGAATCTGTTTTTTTTCCACTGTGTAGTATTTGAAGCTCGATAGTGGTAATGATCCTTGCATACTAGAGGGTACATTTTCAAAGGGTAGTATTTGTCATGTGTAAAAACTACGTACACGCTTTGAACGCTTGTCACCCAAAATGATCTCTACAGATCAGCTTGAGCATGCTATTTACCCCGGCAGACTCTCCTGCCCCTGTGAGCCGTCAGCCACAGAGGCCACCCAGCGCGCACACACTAGGAACAGTTTTACAATAGATTTTAGAAGAAAATCTATTGAAAATTTATCAGAATGCAGTGTTGGACTATTCAATCCAATGCAGTACTATAGGTCATCGAACTGCTGCCAGTAGCCGATCAACCTAGATTTTACATCTGGACCAATCGAGTAAATCAATTGAAATTGGTCAATCGATCATGCTTCCTGCTGCATCGATTTTTAGTAGATTTGATTAGAGCGGTCGTATCGGTCATATATCGATGGGAGAAAGTGTATGGGTACCTCAAGGCAGGGTTCATACTTGGCAAATTTGCTTGCCTTTTTATGCAATGCAAATTCACATATTGCTGGACACCTAATATATTGCTAACTAGTGTTGACACATCAGGAATATTCAACTTCGGAATCTCATTCTGAATTCTTTTGTTCAAAATCAGAATCTTTGTAAATGCACACCGTGGGCACAGGGTGTTAACTCACCCTTGTTGCCTCCTCTGTGGTCCACATTGCGTTCTAGCTCTCATAAACAGCCTGTATGTCTAATGCACAGTGCGTCTTTTTGGCACCATTGTGTTGTGATAGTATGGCAATGTGCACAGTGTGAAAGGACCTCAGGTGTCTGAGATTGGCCCTCAAAACAAAAAGGTAGCCTACAGTTACATACACACTTTAGGTTACCTTCTGACAAAACAATTATTTGTGATCAAAATCAGACAAAAATCTGAAGTGTGTAGTACGGGCGTCTCCAGACAACATTGGCCAGCTAGCCACAGGGCAGATCACTCTCACCAAAAGGCTATTCTTATTGCTGAGACTTAACAGGAAGTGCCCACGGCAGGGAGTTCATCTTTTCTCCATGGAGGATTTGCACTGCTTGACCAAGAACTAATCAGCATTTCTAGACAGCTGATTAACTCCCTGCCGTGGGCACTTCCTGTTAAAGAAACACTGAAGCGAAAAAAAAAATATGATATAATGAATTGGTTGTGTACTATGAATAATTACTAGAAGATTAGCAGCAAAGAAAATATTCTCATATTTTTATTTTCAGGTATATAGTGTTTTTTCTAACATTGCATTATTCTATAATATGTGCAGATTACACAACACTCAGCATTCAAAATGAGTCTTTCAGAGCAGTCTGTGAAGTAATGAACTCTCCTCTAGCAGAGGAAAAGTAAACAGTTCAATTACAGTTGAGATAATAAAAGTCAGATAACAGCCCTCTCCACGACTAAAGCAGCCCATACACTCAGCCGATTTTCTGGCCGACCGATCGATCGCGATCGATCGATCGATCGATCGCAAATCGGTTGGCCAATCGACCGATCGACGGCCGATTTCGATCGATTTCGATGGATTTCCATCGAACTAGCAGGGTGGAAAATTTAGGTCGATCTGATGAGATTGCTTATCAGTTTGCATTGGCCTTAATGGAAATCTGATGGCAAAAAAATGCCATCAGATCGAATTTCAACAGATTTCAAACTGAAATCTATTGGAATTCTATCCTGGTAAAAAATGTTCTAAAAACGCATCAGATAGATCATCAGATGCATTTCTTATCTGTCTGCTGCCAATCTGACGAGTGTATGGGCACCTTTAGTTAGTCGGAGAGCTTAATAGCTTTTTTGCATAGAGATAACTGGAGTTTCTCAACTCTTCCTGTACTGGAAACAATTAGACTGATGTATCTGATCTTAATGTTTTTTTTTCTTAGCTGTACTACACATACAAATCATAATATCATCATTTTTTTTCGCTTCAGTGTCTCTTTAAGTCTCAGCAATAAGAATAGCCTTTTGGTGAGAGTGATCTGCCCTGTGGCTAGCTGGCCAATGTTGTCTGGAGATGCCTGTACTACACACTTCAGATTTTTGCCTGATTTTGATCACAAATAATTGTTTTGTCAGAGGGTAACCTAAAGAGTGTATGTAACTGTAGGCTACCTTTTTGTTTTGAGGGCCAATCTCAGACACCTGAGGTCCTTTCACACTGTGCACATTGCCATACTATCACAACACAATGGTGCCAAAAAGACGCACTGTGCATTAGACATACAGGCTGTTTATGAGAGCTAGAACGCAATGTGGACCACAGAGGAGGCAACAAGGGTGAGTTAACACCCTGTGCCCACGGTGTGCATTTACAAAGTTTCTGATTTTGAACAAAAGAATTCAGAATGAGATTCCGAAGTTGAATATTCCTAATGTGTCAACACTAGTTAGCAATATATTAGGTGTCCAGCAATATGTGAATTTGCATTGCATAAAAAGGCAAGCAAATTTGCCAAGTATGAACCCTGCCTTGAGGTACCCATACACTTTCTGCCATCGATATATGACCGATACGACCGCTCTGATCAAATCTACTAGAAATCGATGCAGCAGGAAGCATGATCGATAGACCAATTTCAATTGATTTACTCGATTAGTCCAGATGTAAAATCTAGGTTGATCGGCTACTGGCAGCAGTTCGATGACCTATAGTACTACATTGGATTGAATAGTCCAACACTGCATTCTGATAAATTTTCAATAGATTTTCTTCTAAAATCTATTGTAAAACTGTTCCTAGTGTGTGCGCGCTGGGTGGCCTCTGTGGCTGACGGCTCACAGGGGCAGGAGAGTCTGCCGGGGTGTTGGGCTGACCTCCTCTCCAGCTGGATGGGACAGTTCTGCGTGTATCAGACACCCGGGTAGTGGTAAAGGTCTCAGCGAGGTTTGCAGCGACAGCCGCTGACGCAGGCTTGCGTTCCAGCACAAACTGTCGTACATCAGCAGGGCAAATGTTCAGAAATTGTTCTAGGACTATCAAGTCCTCCAGGACATCATGAGACCCTTTGGTGAGGCCTAGAGTCCACTGGCGGAGTGTGGTGCGCAAGCTGCTGACCACATCTCGATAAGAATCAGAAGACTTTTTCTGCCAGGCCCTGAACTTTTTGCGATAGGCTTCTGGCGTCAGCTGGTATTTGGTAATGATAGCGTCTTTTATAGCGGCATAATACTTATCTTTCTCCGCAGGCAATTCTGCGAAAGCATCAAGCGCTTTGTAGCGCAGCAAAGGTGTCAGATGTCTGGCCCACTGGTCTTGGGACAGACGATACTGACGGCATGCCTTTTCCAAGGATCGCAAAAATAAGTCAATGTCTGTGTCTTTTTCAATATTAGCAAATTTTAAATTTTGCACTTACGGGTGATGCAGCTCCTTCAGCAGGGAGGCTGGGCGGAGAACTCCGGCTGGCCTGTTGCACTTTTGCCATGTTTAGCTCATGCTGTCGTTGGCACTCCCGTTCTTCTCGTGCCTCTGCAGATTGGCGCTTCTCTCGTATGTACTGCAGGTACTTGTCCAGGTCAGTCTCCATCAGCTGTCGTAATGCCTGCTGCATTAGCGGATCAGTACAAACGGACAGTCCAGTACTGGCCGGTTCCGGGCAAGTACTTTCAGAAACTCTGGGATTGGGGACCACACTGACAGCCTCTTGCGTAACTGTTGCCGCATTGCCCGCAGGTTGCTCAACCTCTGTACGCCTAGGATCTTCAGCCTCTGGTTCCCCTCGCCTTGAGTCAGATGGGTCGGCATCTACCTCAGTGGACACATCCAGTCCCCGCGGTTGCTGGGTATCCCACTGAAACAAGTCCGTTACCAGGTCCTGGTGTTTCTTGCGGCCGACATCAATGACGGTTGACAGTCTCCGCAATCCATCTTGCAGGAAATCCAGCATCAGACCTTCACAGGAACTGTGCGAGAAATTTGCCCACTTCTTAGACAAAGTCTCCTCCATACGATCCGCCATTCAATTCACAGCCCCAGAAACCCATGCAGAGCCATATAACAGGTGCAAAAATAGCCTACCACCACGGTCTGATTTTAAAGGGATACTGTAGGGGGGTCGGGGGAAAATGAGCTGAACTTACCCGGGGCTTCTAATGGTCCCCCGCAGACATCCTGTGTTGGCGCAGCCACTCCCCAATGCTCCGGCCCCGCCTCCGGTTCACTTCTGGAATTTCTGACTTTAAAGTCAGAAAACCACTGCGCCTGCGTTGCCGTGTCCTCGCTCCCGCTGATGTCACCAGGAGTGTACTGCGCAGACACAGACCATACTGGGCCTGCGCTGTGCGCTCTTGATGACATCAGCGGGATCGATGACACAGCAACGCAGGCGCAGTGGTTTTCTGACTTTAAAGTCAGAAATTCCAGAAGTGAACCAGAGGCGGGGCCAGAGCATCGGTGAGCGGCTGCGCTGGCACAGGATGTCTGCGGGGGACCATTAGAAGCCCCGGGTAAGTTCAGCTCATTTTCCCCCGACCCCCCCCCCCCCCCTACAGTATCCCTTTAAGGTAATCACTGAAAAAGACATCTTGGATATTCTCTCAAACATTCGCCAGACTACCTGCGATCTGGACCCTGGCCCCACTAAGTTCATGTTGAAATGCCCTGAACTATTTACATTGGCATTCCACAAAATAGTCAACGGTTCCTTACAAGAAGGGTGGTTTCCCTCTACTCTGAAAGAAGAAATCGTCAGGTCACTACTCAAGAAACCATCCTTAGACTCAGATGCTCTAAACAGCTACAGACCTGTCTCTAACCTCCCCTTTCTGGGAAAAATTATTGAAAAGGCTGTCTACCTCCAACTTGAAGCCAGGCTCTGCAGAAACAACATCCTTGACCCTCTTCAATCTGGCTTCAGGAAATATCACAGCTGTGAAACAGCCCTCACCCAGATTTGCAATGATCTGCTCATTGCAAGAGACAAGGGTCGATGTTCCATCCTGATTTTGCTCGACCTCTCAGCGGCTTTTGACACAGTCGATCATGAAATCTTGCTCAACAGGCTACAAGAGTACTGTGGCATAGATGGCATTGTTCTCCAGTGGTTCAACTCCTTCCTGGCTGGCAGACCACAAAGGGTAGCCTTAGGGCCCTTCCTCTCCAACCCTGTAACACTAAAATACGGTGTACCTCAGGGCGCAATATTATCCCCTTTACTTTTCACCATATACATGCTGCCACTTGGAGAAATCATACAAAAACATGGCCTGACATACCATTGCTATGCTGATGACACCCAGCTATATTTGTCATTCAAACCTGGCATCACAGACCCTACTCCACAAATAAACTCATGCTTAGCTGAGCTTCAGGAGTGGATGAATGTTAATTGGCTAAAACTTAAAGGGAAGGTTCAGGGACTGTTAAAAAAAATAAAAATCAGCATCCACTTACCTGGGGCTTCCTCCAGCCCGTGGCAGGCAGGAGGTGCCCTCGGCGCCGCTCCGCAGGCTGCCGGTGGCCGACCTGGCCTGGCCAGGTCGGGCTCCTTCCGCGTTCCAAAATGCGCCTCGCGGGGGCGCGCTGACGTCATTGGACGTCCTCCGGGCTTTACTGCGCAGGCTCAGTAGTTCTGAGCCTGCGCAGTAAAGCCCGGAGGACGTCCGATGACGTCAGTGAGGCGCATTTTGGAACGCAGAAGGAGCCCGACCTGGCCGCTGGCCTGGCCAGGTCGGGTCGGCCACCGGAGACCACCTGCAGCCTGCGGAGCGGCGCCGAGGGCACCTCCTGCCTGCTACGGGCTGGAGGAAGCCCCAGGTAAGTGGATGCGGATTTTTTTTTTTTTAACAGTCCCTGAACCTTCCCTTTAATGCTGACTAAACTGAGGTTCTTGTTATCGAGGGCCAGGGCTCAACAGCAAAGCAGCCCCAGTCTCAACCAACACCGCTAAGGATAGGGAGCTCAGACCTGAAAAACTCAGACTGTGTGCGCAGCCTGGGAGTACTGATTGATGGGAAATTTAAGTTTCAGGAATCAAATCTCAGCTGTTGTGAAACATTCCTTCTTTCACCTAAGGAATATTGCAAGGATTAAACACCTAATTCCTTCAGAGGATCTTCCAACCCTAGTCCATGCCTTCGTCACATCAAGGTTAGACTACTGCAACGCCCTCTACACAGGCCTGCATAAGAAAGACTTACGCCACCTGCAATTAGTACAGAATGCCGCCGCAAGGCTGTTAACGAGCCAACCCCGCTATTGCCACATAACACCAACCCTGAGCTCACTCCACTGGCTACCGATAAAATGGAGAATTCTGTTTAAGATTGGCTTACTGACATTCAAATCCTTGCACAATCTGGACCCTGGATACCTGAAGGACTTGTTGCAACTGCATCACACCCCCCACAATCTTAGATCAAAAGGGCGTAACACCATGGTCACCCCCAGAGTCCACCTCAAAACCTTTGGAGACAGAGCCTTTTGTCATGCTGCCCCTACACTTTGGAACTCCCTGCCACACCCAATCAGGACAGCTCTATCCCTCGAAGCATTTAAGTCTAAACTGAAAACCTACCTCTTTAGTCTGGCATTCATGAACGTCTGACTATCTCCTCTGTAACACAACCCAGCCTGCAACCTTGTATTGATCTGAGACACAACTATGCGCTTTGAGTCCTATGGGAGAAAAGCGCTTTACAAATGTTATTGTATTGTATTATTGTATAGATTCGACCTGACAGGGATCTATCTGATGATCAAATCTGCTGCAGATCTATTATTGTATGGGTACCGTTACTCCTCATTTCCTCAACTCCTCCTAATTAATATGGCTCAGTGTCTGTTGACATAATATGATGGCAGTGAATAGAGCATTACTGGTAATGATAAACAGAAAACAATCAATGGGAAGAGTTGGAAAAAGCTAAATCCATGCCCACTTTGAGTTTTACAGACTTGTCTAGAATTTAGGTGAATTCAAGTAATGTGATTTTGAATATTATAGATTGCCACCCGATGTAGCAAAACAATTGATTCCCCTCTGATCAGGTTTGATCCCTCCACATCGTCTCCCTCCCCCCCTATAGGTTTTAGCAGGGACTCTATTGCCTCTATTACCATTGATCATTAACCACTCATGCCCCGCCTTTGATCAGCCTAGATTTTCTGTCTTTTCTGATCGACACTTAAGATCAGTTTTGTGGTCAGAATCAATCAATAGGACATTTTGGAGGATTTGATTCCCAGCAGATTTGATCAGAGTAATCGAATCTGCTGGGAATCAAACAGGAAAATCAATGTGTGCATGGGCACGTCTATGCAGAGGATGAAGGAAACAGAAGTAGAAAACTGGCCATTTATTGTAAAGCTGAAGTACAGGTACCCAAAAATAAGTCAGTCTTTTTATAAAAAAAAAAAAAAAAAAAAAAAAAAAAAATTCCAAACATTGTTAGAGCTTATTTTCAGGGGATGTCTTCTTTTTCCAAGAATGATCATTTTACATTTCTTTTTAAACAAAACAAAAAAAAAATCAACATTTATTCAAATCTAGTCATGTCGTCACATTCTGTTACATTTTAGTACATACAATACTATAACATTTTTAAGCTGCTTACCTCCTATAGGACTCAAAGCGCATCATCATACCAATGCAGTTCCATCATACGTTTATTGTACAGCAATCCTACATTTCTATCTATAACAATGTGCATTTACATGTACAGTAAATGTACATTTAATGTACAGTACTTGCCAACCCTTAGGCCTATTTTCCACAGGCAGCTTAAGGCAGAGTATTCGCTGATTCCATCCTCCAGCCAGGTGCTTGCTAGCACTGGGCACGGGTGGTGGACAGGCGCGCCCCAAAGCCTATGTAGCTGCATCTGAGTGTGGCGGTCGGCGTGCTCGATAAACTAGCAGTTCAGCTGTCCCGGAAAAGATGCCTTGGGTCTATCTGTCCTGATGCATTCTATTGCCAATTGATTTTACCTTTTACTTGTATGCTGTAGTTGTCTGGGCACTATTTATATTTACTTCTTTAGGAACTGTAACTAGAGCTTATTTTCAGAGTAGGACTATTTCCAGCTTCCTAAAATAAAACAAAAACCTGAAAAACAATGCTAGGGCTTATTTTCAGGGAAACTTGTTAGAACAGTTATCCAGTCACACTCATGCCTGTCTGTGCTCAAGCTTTATTTCATTCTTTTTTTAATCATGATACAATAGCAAATGTGCAAAACCTTCTTTATAATTGATACATTTGAGTTGACAGGGGAGAGGAAAAACAAAAGCAGGTGTAGTGATTTTACCTTAGTATGGTAGGTAACTCCATCAAGCACACAATTCAGTCTATCCTATGATCATTTTTATGTGAGTGGAGTTTATGTACTCTCCAAACTTCACTAGAGGTTTTTGCCAGTATGACTCCAGTGTTTCTAGTGGTGCTTCAGTAGGCATGAATGGGCTGATAGGTTGAGGCCAGTGCAAGCATTGTTGTGCTAGACTGAAATTGATTTATCTGGTGCAATTGTTTGTTGTAGCTAGGTAAGTTTAGAGCAGCAACACATTTCCTCTTGTGCCCACTTTGGGTTTCCTCTCCCCTCAGTCCACCTATAGCCTGCTCTGGAAGGTTCTTGGAAGTCCCATTACTTGTAACTGTACTAAATGTACTAAAAACAGTAAGTAACTTACAAAGACTTTTTCCCCCACAGCTGTCAAGCGATTGATGAAAGAAGCTGCAGAATTAAAGGATGCTACTGATCACTACCATGCTCAGCCACTGGAGGTACAAACAACCATTTATGTGATACAATTGTTTGCATGCTAAAAACAAGCAGTTTTACAATACTCCCCCATGTATTGTAGGATAGTACTGTATTATGTAGCAAATTTGGTTTTCCAAGGACATGCGCATGTTGCCAAATAAGTGGACAGAAATCTGTTGCATATCTTCCGCCAATGTGAGTGTAGGCTGAGAAAGTGCCGGCTGCTTACCTGGTAGCAGTGTTCCGGCGAGTCCTCCAGGACGGCCCCTCTTGAGATTGTGTAAGTCCCCCCTCCCAAATCGGAAACACCTTAAGAGAATTAAAATAATTAATTGATGCAGTATAAATCCCACCTCCTCACAATCTCCCACAGTTTATGCAAAGAGAAGAATAACGAACCACACTCCCCTTATAAATAAAAGTTAAAAGTCAGGGTTGGGAACTAGGCGGCCGTCCTGGAGGACTCGCCGGAACACTGCTACCAGGTAAGCAGCCGGCACTTCCTCCCTTCGTCCTCCAGGACGGCCCCTCCTGAGATTTAGCGAGAAATTTACCCTAGGGTGGGATGACTGCTTGCAGAACTTTACGACCAAAAGATTGGTCTTGAATGGAGAGGAGTTTAACTCCGTAATGCTTAACGAATGTCGAATGCCTGGACCATGTCGCAGCCCGACAATCTGTTCCAAAGAGACTCCTGACCTTTCTGCCCATGACGTCGATAAAGATCTGGTCGAGTGTGCTGTAATATGAGCAGGTGCTATTACCTGAGCTTCTGAGTAAGCAAGAGTAATAACCTCCTTAATCCATCTAGACACCGTAGCTCTAGAAACCTGAACTCCTGTTCTAGAACCTCCGAAAGCTATCAGAAGGTTAGCTGAATTTCTCCAGTCCTTGGTTCTTCCCAATGGGACATGAAGTCTAAGATGCAATATAAGTACCACCTCATTCTACCTATCCTGAGTGCATCGAATATTACCTTGAATCAGTAGGAGATTTAGCAATGGATTTAGGTGGGTATATCCATTTGTTGTGGAGGCTACGTGGAAAACTAATTACCGGTAACCATACTTTTTGGCTTCTGCTTGCCTCCACCATAGGTGACCAATGAGAGTTAGAATAGAACCTCTTCTCAGGATAGGACCACTCCAAGGATTGATTTCTTGGTAGATCCAAAACGATAGAGCTTTATGAATGTGACATAAGAGGCCCATGCGGTAGCTTCACCCTCATATCCAGTGAGCTTAATTTACCTCTTTTTTAATTGAGAAATTAGCACATAAGGAAAAGAAAGATTCTCTGATCCTTGTGGAAATCAGACCTAAGTTTCGTAGAAATAAGAGTGGTAACCTGAAATCAATTCTATTCTTCAGGACAGACATGGATGGTGGTTAAATGTATAGGGCCTGTATTTCTCCAATACACCTGGCCACCGCTGTCACCAACAAACATCTAAGGACTAAGTCTGTATAGTGATAGCCTTACTAATTCAGACGAATGGCAGCCTCACTTTAGGATGAGCAGACTGTTGGAATGAAAGTATACTTGAATTCTAGTCTCAGGTACTGAAGTCTAGAAAAGACTTGAGATACAGGGTCTCTTTAAGCAGAGTTTCTCAGAGAGAAATGATACAGTCATGTACCAGGAACATGTCCCTCTTGGAAGGCCACATAATGGGTTATCAGGTCTAACTGCCCCCGACAGTTAGACGGACACCATAAACAAAGCCGATATTTACAAAACATTGCATTCTTTGTAACTAGGTTATAAAGCAATGGCTTATTAATTAATGAGGTGGGTCACATGCCCATGCCAACACAAGATGCTTAATAAAGCCCTTTGAAAGGTGAAGAAGGCTGTCTCCGCTCTATCCCCTGTATGCTGATGAGTTTCTGGTGCCGGAGCAAAAGGTGTGTGGTGCTGTTGCCAATGGCAACCAGCATATACATTCTTACACAGACCATGCCTTCAGATATCAAGAGGCCACTATAAAATGGCCTGACCCTGCTTCACAAAGATCATCCAAGATCTGCAAGAACAATGGCACCTTTACCAAAGGTAGGGCTACAGCAGATGCCAAACCTGTTTTGGTCAGTCTGACGCAAAAGAATACCTGTGGTCTGATCCTACATCCCTTTTCGAAGTACCCTTCAAGGGGGAAAAAACAAACGTATGCTCCCCCCTGTGCCGCAACAAAAGTGTTCACACTCTCTGGAGAAAAAACGAACAACATTGTTCCAAGCAGAAACCAGGTAGCTGCAAATTGTCAAACATATTTGTTCGGACACCAGTTCTGAGATGGTTGTTTGCAACTCAACCTACATGCTAGAATAATATCCCTTCCTTTGAGATAAACTGATCTCAAGGAAGCACCTTGTTCACTGCCCAGCAGAATGTCTGAGCATAGGAAGTTTAAGATTATGGGTGGACTATAAGTCCCACTTGTTAGTTTAAACTGAGTCACAAGTGTAATTCCCAGTGTGAAGATTCACGAATCTGTTTTCCAACCGATTCTCTCATCTCTGGAGAGTACTCCAGACTACCAGTAGATTAAAGAGAATATTTTCTCCAGTGAAGCACACCTGTCATGCATTTAATTGAGATTCAGATGCCCTGTACAACTCCAGAGTCTTGCATCTGTCGTAATAACGAATGGATATAATCCATTCGATTGCAGAGTTGGTTGAGAAGTTCATTTTTAGGGAGAGTCACTGGATCTGACATCCAGATCGATTTCTCTATCCAACCACTGACATAGAATTGCTGTTTGACATATTGTGTAGACAGTTTGTGCATAAGCAACAACTGGAATACAGGCAAAATGAAAGACATAGCTTGTCTGTGACCACCTTTGCTCTGAAAAACTATCAAGAGTGTTTTTTGATCCAATCCTTTCTGCAGATCCATCCTAAATACTCTACAGTTGTAAAACAACCTGCATATTATCTTAGGTCTTCCTTCATTTTCACAGCTAGGTAAAGCTAGAAAATATCTTCTGTATACTCAGATTGCTGCTATTAAAATCATGTTCTTTCATAAAGATCCTGGGAACACTTGTAACCCATCAAGGAAGTACTCAGGACTGCAAATGAAAAAGACTTGGGATTGAATCCTGAATTGCTGTCTCAGCATTTATGTTGCGCTTCTGTCCCGACGGACGGAAGGCGTCTGAGCTGCAGCCATTAAGGTACGCTCAGTAGGCAGTAGCAGTTCCAAAGAGCCTCGCCCAAGGACTCCTTACCAAACAGGTGTAGGCTTTCTGAACAGGGAGAGCTAAGGTACTAATCCCAGTCCCCAGTGTCAGAGGTAGAGCCCTTAACCACCACACTAGCCACTGTCCCTTTAAACATTTTTTTTTTTTTTTTTTTTTTTTTAAACTTGCCATCAGAATAACTTATGCATCAACCTTGCATCTATTTATATGCAAAAAAAAAACAGTGTTGCAATTCAAATGTCTATGTGCAGAATCCCTGCACATAAGTAAAAACACATCTGCTAATAGCTTGACTCCTGTGCATATTCCTTGCACAAAATGATCTTCTGAAAGCACACCTGCTACCAGCATCATTATCTGAAAAGAGCACTTGCTATTGCAAACAGAATGTCTGTGTATAATTATTACACACCATTGTTATCTGAAAATTAGCTTTGCAAACTGAAGGTTTCTGTGCATATTTTTTGCATGTAATTCTGCATTGCATTCAGAACATATGCCAATCCCTGAACATAACTCCTATCTGAAATGCACCATTGCATTCAGAATATCCATGTGCTAAGCCCTGCACATAATTATCTGATAAGTAGCATTGCATTCAGGATCTGTAAAGCACACCTGCTGGCAGATAAACTAAGCATGCATATAATTGTCTGAAAATGTATGCACACAAATCATTAACAGAAAACCCAAACTTGTTATAACATTTGTGCACAAATCATTACATGAAAGTATAACTGCTTTCAGAATATTATGGCCAACCAAAATATGTATGCATGTATTTGCATAATCCGCACCACAGCCATTCATTGTAATCAGCCATGCTTCAATCAAAATGCACAATCCCTGATTGTGGAAAAATCTACTTTGAGACCCAGATTTAAATGATTCCAACAATCAAGCAATTGATTATGTATATGGCTGCTCCCCTGTGTTATGAACGCTTGAATTCAAGGGAATTGCCAGAACAAAAAGGTGTAGCCTGCATAGGGCAAGAGGGTAAAGCTGCCCTGAAAGCTGAGAAAGTTGTAGCCATTTCCTGTTTCATGGGTTTCATCAGGTCAAAATAAAGCTACTGTGGTACTTTCAGGTCTAGGAGCATAAGACTTAGACTTGATATAACAGACCAAACAAAGTCTTAGAGGTCCTTCAGGCAACTTGCAACCACATTTAGTACATCAGCTAGACTTCAAAGTGCTTTTGAGTTTCTGTAGTACAAAACAACTCAAACACCAAGAGTCTTACTAACATGTACCCATTAACAATATGACAGGAGTCTGCAATAAACACTGCAATGTGTTTGCTTACCGGTGGATGTGACCTGACTGCTCAGTCTCACCAGTTGCAGCACTCTCCTGAGCTTCTGTGGTGGGCCCACTTGACTGCACCATGACCCCCTCAGAGCTGTAGCGTCTGCGTGTATAGCGTGGCCATGGCGGTTTACAAAACTCGCACTTTCAGCCGTCTAACACGATCAGTACGCATGACGTTTTATGCATGACGCAGTACGCACCACGCGCTCACGCGTATCCAATGATGCATACATGCGACCTATCATGCAAACTTGCGTCATATTCGGGCATGCGGAAAATCCGGCATCTCTGCTTACCGCCGCCATGCCCGCAGAAAGTATAATGAAGAGAGGGAACCTCTCCAGTCCCCTTCATTCAAAATAGGAAAAAACAGGTAACCTCCTGCTTAGCTTCCTATTCTAGGCCGCACACCAGTAACAAGCCTAAATTATACTTTACAAAAAAATAAAAAAACAAATGGGAAACAAACAAAAAACTGTGGGAGATTGTGAGGAGGTGGGATTTATACTGCATCAATTAATTATTTTAATTCTCTTAAGGTGTTTCCGATTTGGGAGGGGGGACTTACACAATCTCAGGAGGGGCCGTCCTGGAGGACGAAGGGAGGAATGCGAAGTAATCAGAATGGCACAACCTCCGCGTTTGGTCTTTAACTCCATTGTGCACTCCTGCTGTCTCCAGGAAAAATCATTTATGTAAGAGGTTTGTGTGCCTGTGCCAGATTAAAATGAAGGGACAGCAAATGGCTAATTACAAAATGACACTGGGTATTTTTAGACTATTGCTCTTTGCCTTTCATTCATCATTTCCCCCTCCCCGCCTCTATAGAAAAGCACAGGTTGAACAGCATGTTTGTACAGCAATTGTTCTTAAAACTGTGGTTTGAAAAATGTATCAACAATAATTTTAGATGATTAAAAATGAGCACCTATACACAGCTTTACAGATAGTGTAATAGCAGGGGAAATGATAATAGAAACGATATGTCCTAGTGCACAACATATGATCAGCTGATGCCCTGTAATATATTTGCATTCTTGGTTTTGGCCACCTCTTTAGTTAAAGCACTGTTGCATTTTAATTATTGCAGGGATGTACACAATTAGGCCCCGTTCACACTTGCGTTTCTGTGCCAAACGGTCCGGATCCGGTCCGGTTGCATCAGGTATGTATACGGCTGCGATCCAGATCCGTTTGGTAAAAGAGATCATTAAACTATTTTACTTGTTGGGGTCTGGGAGGTCAGCAGAAGGTGCATCTGTGGAATCAGGTCCTCCGCTGTTTAGGGCCTCACCTCCACCTCAGACATACTGCCAAACCGCTCCAGCACTAAGTCACTGCTGCTCCACTCCAGAAATGCTGGGCCCATGTGTCCCCATCCAAAATGGCCGCTAGAAAACGCATAGGAAGTGGGGTAGAACGTCAGTTTTTTATGGCCAGTGTGTTCTGTGCTTTCCGTTTCCCATTGGTTTCTATTTCCGGATGGTGCAGACTGGCTCCGGTCCGGGTGCGTGGGCCGGATGATCTGGACCCGAAAAATAGAGCATGTTGGAAAAGAGTCCGGATCCGTTCTGTACGGAACGTACACATGTGAACGTCCGCATAGACTTTGCATTGCTATGCGGAACGTGAGGGGGATGTAGGGGGGTGACATGTTTATTTCCTTTTAAATGCACATTGCCTGGCTCAAAGACAGTGAATCCAGCGCAGGAGACTTGGGCGCAGCCGGCGCCACCATAGGCCGTTATAGGAATTACAGCTATAGCAGCACACAGGGAGTAACTTCGGCGCCGTCAGAAGATGGAGCTGAAGTTAGTTTTAAAACACAATAATTCTGCTTCAAGCAATTGCTGGAAGACGAATTATTTCATTCCCTACCATCCATGGTGGCCTGGAGGGGGAATAGTATTTAACACGGGCGGGAACTTGTGCAGCAGCAGGATCAGCCATATACCAGCTGTATCCTGCGCCCAAGTCTCCTGCGCCGATTCCTCTCGTACGCGCCTGGCTACCCTGCTGAACCTCTGCCTCAAAAAGTTTTAGCAACAGACCCTAAACAAGCATGAAGATCAGAGGTCTGTGAGAAATCTGACAAAATTAGTTGCATGCTTGCTTCAGCTGTGTCATTTAGACCCTACTGACTAGAAAGATCAGCAAGGCTGCCAGGCAACTAGTATTGTTTGAAAGGAAATAAATATGGCAGCCTCCACAGGTCTCACACATCGGGTTCCTTTTAAGGACATCAGTGAGTAATCAATCCTTAATTTTAAATTTTTTTTTTCCTTGGTATGCTACAAATTTCCTATCGCAATCACATGTTTGTTTTTCAGGATAATCTCTTTGAATGGCACTTTACTGTGAGGGGCCCTCCAGATTCTGACTTTGATGGTGGCATTTACCATGGAAGAATTGTCCTCCCTCCAGAATATCCTATGAAACCTCCAAGTATCATTTTATTAACGGTAATTGCAATTCTATCACTGCATGGAGATTGCTGGATGTGTGCTGTGGAAAGTTTCTCACGCCTCTTTGTTTTCATAGGCTAATGGTAGATTTGAGGTTGGGAAGAAAATTTGCTTAAGTATTTCTGGCCATCACCCTGAAACATGGCAACCATCCTGGAGCAGTAAGTAATGCTTTTAGTTCACATTGTTTAGTGTGGATTTAAAGTGATTTTCATAAGGACAAATTAACAAAGAAGCAAATGTGCAGACTGTTTGTGGTGCATACAAATGTATTGTCTGTCATAATTGCTTTTAACTCCAAGAGTTGCCCTTAGGTTCAAGGCTCCCATCAGAATCCATAAAAAAAACAACGTATTAGGTGCCATACAAAGTACACTTCAGAATCCCTGTTGGGCTGCTCATGAACTTTTGTGTGTGTGTGGTAATGGTATCCTGTCTATGCCTTGCTGATGGCGGCTCCACCAGGATCCATACCATTGGCTCAAAAAAAGTCTAGAAAGGGGAGTTTGGTACAAACTTTTCTTCCTTTACTACTAAGCCATATCTCCAATAATCCACCCTAATACTGATTATAAAGTATGATCGCTCCCACACCCGTACTATTCTGACTGCCTGTGTGCCTGCTACTGGCCTCGTAAAATCCGTCAGTCGGTGCAGGCATAGTCCAAACCAGTGACGTGAACACGGCGGGAGTGCGCAGCCTGGCCACGCATGCACAGCTGGCCCTGGACCAGAGGACTTTCCGGCGCCAATTTCGGAAGAACCGAGAGTCTGAAGAGGACAGCATGGGTGCGATCAGTTTGGAGGGGGCTTCCTTCAGCCCCAAGTATGTATATTTTATCCAGGTGGCCATGTCTTAGAGCCACTTTAAGGTACATGTGAGCAGGTTAACATTGATTATGGCACCGAACCTCTACATGACTGCAGTCTTGCATCAGAAAGCTCCCTAGCCTTTCAGCACCCATTGCTGTAGTCTATGACCTAGGCAAAGATTGTAACGCTTCCCACTTAATTGGCCCCGTTCTCACTGCAGCACAAGTAATTCTATGGGATTACTCACACTGCGGCAGTTACGATTTCCATTCATCGCAATTGTGCTGCATGCAGCATTTTCCTAGCGATTGTGGTGCGATTCTCATTCACTGGACTAAGAATCGCAAAGTGCAAAATCTGAATTGCAATTGCAGTCTCGTTTAGCAGTTCCAAGTGTGAATGGGTCTTTAAGCAGATCCTGCAGGCCAGGTCTGAGCAATCAGTTATCGCATACTATTATTATTTCAGATTATCTCTCTTGAGAATCTTAATGAACCAAAGCTATGGTGTTTTTCATTGTATTCTGATAATCCTTAAAGGGTTATTAACATTATATAAGATGTCTTTGGCATTGAATTAAAATCAATGATATTCTGTCAGTGCTTTCAGTCATAACGCTGGCAATGGTCTATTGGTCTAGTTGCTGATTAATAAGTAATAACCCACTGCTCTCTACGTACTCTGCTCCCAAGCAAGACATCACTGTAGTAATTTTAGCAACTATTCTATATATAATTGTGGAATATCTTGCAATGCCAATCCAGTTGAGAAAGTTGGGCCAGTGCAAATCCCTCTTGCAGATACACCACTCCTGCTGAACAGAAGGAGGCACACCAATGGTATGAAAAAAGTGGATGTGGAAGGCGGACGCAACCCGCTGTAGCTTCGCTCATCCCGAGCTCCACTTGCTGTATAACAATGCCATGCTAATTTTGGCTTGCAATTGAAAAAGATATATGATAAAGATAAAACCTATGGAACATGTTTCGGGGTGAAAATCTCAGAAAAAAATATCATTATACTTCTTGCAGTAAATCCCATTGTTTTAAAATACTGGAGGTAGAACATTGCACAGGTAGGGTCTCCAGTTTCCAGAAATCCATATTTTATTTTGTTTGGAAAATTCAAATTCTGTCAGAAGCTGTGCATTATAACAGAAACACAGAACCTAAGTGAGAAGTGTATGGAAGCTGCCATATTTATTTCATTTTAAAACAATACCAGTCGCCTGGCAGCCCAGCTGACCTATTTGGCTGCAGTTGAGTCCGAATCACACCAAAAACGAACATGCAGCTAATCCAGTCAGATTTGACAAAAATGTCAAATTCCTGATCTGCTACATGCTTGTTCAGGGTTGATGGCTAAAAGTATTAGAGGCAGAGAATCAACAGTATAGCCAGGCAACTGGTATTGCTTAAAATCAAATAAATATGGCAGCCTCCATATCCCTTTCATTTCAGGTTCCCGTTAAATATTCTGGCATTCAAGTAGCTCAGCCTCCAAGCCAGGAGTTTAAATGTTGGCTGGTCAAAGATCTGTTCAAATTTAAGAAAATATTTGGCAGGTTTTATGAGCTCCTACCTCTGTTAGTTTATTCAATTGCACTCCCTACCTCCAAAGAAAACTATAAGGCTCAGCCAGCTCTATTGCCTCCTTGGATCTGTAATCTTTAACGGTCAAGTAATAAAAGTTTTCATCCCTTTCTTTTGAGGAATGTCTTCATCTAAGTGTTATACAGACTATGGATCAATTCTCCTGACACTGTTTTATGGTAGCATGGGAAGTTGATTCATGTAAATTTAGTGAATACATTTTCGAGACTGGTTTCCTACAGTGTCATATCCATGTTCACACTGTGTGTACCGTATTTTTCGGAATATAAGACGCACTTTTTATCCCCCAAAAATAGGAAGAAAAAGTGCCTGCGTCTTATATTCCAAAGGCAGGGAATCCTCTATTTCAGAACCGCCCGCCGATGCGATCCGCCGCATTGTCAGAGACTCCCTGCCTTGACCCCCTGTGTGGTCTTCCGGGTCCCCGCTCCCCCGTTAATAACTGCAGAGCAACTCGCCTTCCTATGGATTCCAGTGCTGTGTGGTCTGCTGTGTGGTCCTCCGCCTCCAGCATGTCAGCTACACCTGTAAATGAAAAGTTAGTGGCAGAGAAGCTCACCTACTCAGTGGCGGCGGCGACGATCTGCAGACATCTCGGTCTCAGGAGCCTGTTAATGATTCAATGAGTCATTTCCCATGACTCAATGAGTCATTAGCAGGAGCCGTCACTAGGGGAAGCCACCCGGGACCGAGATGTCTGCAGATCGTCGCCGCTGAGTAGGTGAGCTTCTCTTTTCATTTTACAGGTGTAGCGGACATGCTGGAGGCGGAGGACCACACAGCGCTGGAATCCATAGGCAGGTGAGTTGCTCTGCCGTCGTTGCCAAGGGAGAACGTCGACCTGGGGGGGGAAGAGGACAGGATGGGGACTAGGGTGGGGGGGCACACACATGGACATGCACAGGAGGGGGCACACACAGGACGACAGGAGGGGAGGGGACACAGGGACTGGAGGACCACACGGGGGTGAAGGGGACACAGAAACGCACACAAGGGGGGCAGGAGTGGACACAAGGGGCCTGGAGGACCACAGAGGGGGCCTGGAGGAGACACACAGGACATGAGGGGACACATGGGGCAGGAGGACCACACAAGGTGGCAGGAAGGGATGCCACACACAGGGGGACAGAAAGGGACACATAGTGGACACAAGAGGACAATGGGGAGAACATGTACTGTACAATCCGCTCCTGGAATATGGACGCACCAGGTTTAGTATATACTGTATACATTTTTTTTCCCCAGATTTTTGCCCTCTAAACCTAGGTGCGTCTTATATTCCAGAGCGTCTTATATTCCGGAAAATACGGTAAGTTTTTGTTCCTTACTGACAGGGTTCATGTTCACAAGAAATAAAAATCATCATGCACAAAGCAACAAATTGTTCTTTGACTGTTTGCTACACATCACAGAAGAAAAATTGTGTAGTATTTTACAGAAACTGTACCTATACAGACCAGTCCCTCCTTGTGTAACCCCTTCCGATCACTGGAAAACAGGAATACAGCATAGAACTGGAAATTGCAGAGCAGCATCGAGATCCTGAATATAGCTGAAGTGTCGGAGGAACTTGGGGGAATTACCAGAACTACTGTAATTTTACTGTATTTTGTTTTTCAGTACGAACGGCACTATTGGCTATCATTGGGTTCATGCCCACTAAAGGTGAAGGTGCCATAGGATCTCTTGATTACACACCTGAAGAAAGGAAATCGCTAGCAAAAAAGTAAGTGAGCGGGTATATTCCATGTGCTCCTGCAGTGCGGGCTGTATGGCATTTTCATTTTGTGTGTACATATTTTGTGCATAGACTGGCTACTATTGAAAGGTGAGGGTGCTGAATTTCTGGCAGATAAGTTTAAAGAAACTTTACTGTTGTATTTTAAATTTAACATGTAACTACATTAACCCCTCTGTGTTGAGCTGGCATTCTAAAAGTCCGAATTTTTTTTATTTTTATTGAAGAATAAATCGGCTGGACGTGCACAATAGCTCACACGTATTGGAGCCTCACAGTCGGAGCCTCAGTGTCTCTTTGAAGGGCCAGGGCGGGGGGGCGCAACTAAACCACAGGAAGCCTTCATTGGAAGGGGTGACTACCAGGGATTTTCTTTTATAGGGAGAGCCACACAGGAAAGCTATTGGGGAGGGGGGCACTAGACTACCGGGAACAGCTTTTGGAAAGACTGGAGCCTCTAGACCAGTGGTTCCCAACCTTTTCCGGGCCGGGGAACACTTTCTGACCATATTTTTCTCCGGGGAACGGCGGCGGGGGGGGGGGGGGGGTTGGGGGGGGCGGCGTCGCGGGTGTTTGCGCGACCTAGTGGACAGTGCCGTGCTATGGGGGGGGGGGGGGGGGGCGGCTGCATAGCTAGCATAGTTGCCCCAGTATAGGGAGTTTAGTTGCCCCAGTATGGTTAGTATAGTTACCCCAGTATAGTGCCCCAGTATAGCTAGTATAGTGCCCTAGTATAGCTAGTATAGTGCCCAGTATAGCTAGTATAGTGCCCAGTATAGCTAGTATAGTGCCCAGTATAGCTAGCATAGTGCCCAGTATAGGTAGGTAGTGCCCCAGTATAGTGCCCAGTATAGCTAGTATAGTTGCCCCCAGTATAGCTAGTTTAGTTGCCCCCAGTGTAGGTAGTTTCGTTGCCCCCAGTATAGCTAGTTTAGTTGCCCCCAGTATAGCTAGTACAGTTCCCCCCCAGTATAGATGCCCAGGAGGGGGGGAAGCAGCGCTAGAAGGAGGGGCAGTGGAGGCAGCGGTGGGGAGGGGGGAAATATCCCCCCCCCTCCCTCACCTGGGACCCCTCCTTCTGCCTCTCTCCCCCTCCGTTTAGCGGTGGCAAGTGCGGCTCGGCGGCGGGGAGGCATACGGAGAATTACTCACCACTTCTGCGTTCCAAGCGCCGGCAACGTCATGTCGTCACACATCTCCGCCTTCAATACCGCCCACTGTGCTTCCGCTAATCAGAAAGAACAGTGGGCGCCATTGAAGGCGGAGATGTGTGACGACTTGACGTTGCCGGCGCTTGGAACGCGGAAGTGGTGAGTAATTCTCCGTATGCCTCCCCGCCGCCGAGCCGCACTTGCCACCGCTAAACAGAGGGGGAGAGAGGCAGAAGGAGGGGTCCCAGGTGAGGGAGGGGGGGGATATTTCCCCCCTCCCCACCGCTGCCTCCACTGCCCCTCCTTCTAGCGCTACTTCCCCCCCCTCCTGCACCCTAAAGTAGGTACAGGTCTGGCGAGAGGCCAGACCTGTACGGCACACCGGGCAACATGCCGCGGCACACTAGTGTGCCGCAGCACACTGGTTGGGAAACACTGCTCTAGTCTAGACAAACCTTGATATCCCTCTCTCTTCACGTGTCCTTTAAAAGTGAAGATAGACCACTAGACTACCATGGACTACCTTAAATCAGAAGGTGGGGACCACTAGACTACACAGGAAAAAATATGAATGGTAGGGGGAGCAGTAGACCCCAGGGAAAGATGAACAAGACGGAGATCCACTAGTTCATCAGGGCAAGCTATAACATAGGACTGTCACTTTAAAAATGTTCCTATTTTATATAGCCCTGCCCACAGCCCCTGCATAGACAAGTAATTATGCTTTCTATAATCTTTTTTATTCCTCTGTTTACTTTGAAACATGTTTTTATTATTGCAGTACTAGGAGAAGAAAACTACCGTGCATAATGCACGAATATATACTTTTATTAGAACATTGAATATACCGTATACTCCGGCGTGTAAGACGACTCCTCAAACTTTTATAAATATATAGTTTGGAATATACTCACCGTATAGTTTGGAATATACTCGCACACCAAATAAAAAAAAAAAATAATAATAATATACTGGTGCTGTACTGTATGTGGTACCCAGTATATAACACTATACAGGGGATTGACTGGTTGGACTGGTCAACTCTCCCTCTCCCTAAGCGGATTGCTCAGCTCTCCATCTCCTTGTTTATCAGAGCGGTATGGAGAAATAGATCCCGCTGTGACCATAAAACGCCTCTTTAACCCTTCTGTCCCACCCCTGTATCCTATTTGCCTCCTTCTCTGCCTCTCAGATCTCGCGCCTGTGCCACTTCACTACAGTCCTCAGCGGCGAGATCTGAGAGGCGGTAGCAGGATAGGGCGTATCACCAGGCATCAATGACAACCGGCGTATAAGATGACCTCCAACTTTTCAGAAGATTTTTTACTACGCCACAATATAGAGTAGTTTTTATTTTAAAATCATAAAGGTGAAAACTGTATTTTATAATAAAAAAAAAAATTAAAAAAAAAATTCTCCCCTGCTGCTTACCTTTTTAAAATGCATAAAAGGGGGGAAAAAAAATCTAAATTTTTTTTTTTTTTTTTTTTTTTTTTTTTTTTTTAGTGTACTTTTGTGTTTCAAATCCAGCTTCCCCCAAGCAGTGCTCCTTTTAAACTAGTGCCCCTGACGCTGCTTGTCCTCCTAGCAGGGCCCCCTGGTCACCCTGCAGTACTGCCACATAGGTCACCATAGCGCCACGCTTACCTTTAATTTTATTCTTGTCCGTGTTTTGTGCACCTGTTTTATGTACCTGTCTTATGCACCTTGCTGTGCACAATGCCAGTCTGTTACACTGTTTGAATTGTCTGTCAATTTTTGCACTATGCCCAATTGCCTTTGTGTACCACAAATAATTCTGAGTGTGGCATCTGCCGCACTTGGCGAAATAAACCTGATTCTGATTCTAAAGCCCAGCATCTATTATTATTATTATTATTATTATTATTATTATTATTATTATTATTATGCACTTATGCATTCTCTGTAGTCCTTTTTCATTCTAAGGTCAAAATATTTCCTAAAGTTAGAAATGCCTCCCAAATAGGGAGGATTAATTAGATGCAAATATTTGGGTTTATGCAAATACATGCAGCTTGAAAATGGACCAATCAATTTAAACTTGGCTTTAAATTGATTGGTCCATTTCCAAAATACCATATGTTTGCATAAAAGTATGCATACATTTGCATCCACTCTAAAAAAAATTACATATCATTGATCATCCCTACTCCCAAAGTGTCTCTATAGAATAAATCCATATACATGGGAACACTGTGATGTTCAATCACTAGTATGTGACTCCTTGGGGCTGCACCTCCACACCTAACTGTGCACAGATCTGGCAGAGGGAGAGTTGACTACTGATGCCATATCATAGATGCAGTGTGGATCACAGATGTAGCTGGACTTGTGCATAGCTGCTGGTTAGTCTAGGCACCATATTTTGCGTACATGGCAGTGGGGATAGGTGGTGGTGTTTTTTGAAGGGCAGCTGATGCTACTCCCTGTTGTCCCCTAGTGATGGTGCAGTATGGGTTTGCAGACTCGTAGAGCTGCAGATTCCAAATTCCAACCAGCCGGTATTCTCACAGAGAAGGGTGGTGAGTGTTAGCTCAGTGATGCCTCCATAACCAGAAGCCAGAGCAGCTCAGCTGCCTTTGGAAATAAGGAGCCTACAGAGCACTGGTGACCATGTGTCTGCCACTTCAACATAGAGGTATTCAGGGCTATTTTTAATCACTTGAAGTTAACCTGTAAGCGCTTGATCTTATTGAGCCCTTACAGTTGTTCAGAATGAAATTCGTGCACCAAAATGTCATGTTTTTAAATGTTTTGGACAAATATTCTATGCCAATGTGATTAAGGGGGCGAACGATACTGTAAAAAATTTTCAGTAAATGCTGTGATTTACCGGTATATTGGTGTACACCTTATTGCCACCACTGTGGAAGCTGCTGTGCATTGAGGAATAGCATCCCTTGGAGCTCTCCTGCCAGACTATGATACATACAGGATGCACTCTCCCCTCACTCACCTGCTGGTCAACTAGTGCAGGAAGGAAGTGCTGGAACACCTTGGAATTCCAAGCTGTTCCCTTACTTAGGGCTCAGTGATGTTACCATGCTTGCGTAGGGACCAGGGGACAGGCCAGTTACAGACTGGACCACAGAACCGCACTCTCACTGGTAAAGGAAGACAGGGCATGGTGATTTTGAGGGGGTTAAGAATCGGCCTTATAAGCCAATCCGTCACCCCATTTGCCTGTATATGTGTACCTTAAGGTGGCCACACACGATACAATAAAATGATCCGATTTTCCGGCAATTCGATAAAAACGATCGGGTCACCCGAAAAAAATCGAAAGCTTTTTTCATTTGACTGAAAAATCTGATCGGATTTCCTGTCATTTTTATCATATTTGGGGAAAAATTGAACATAGGTGTGTGGTACATTGGTCATATTTTTGAAATGTTACAATCAGTCAGAAAAATTGATTGCAATTCTTAAATTGAACAGCTATTTTAAAAATTGTATTGTGTGTGGCCACCTTAAGACCTCTAATAAATCCTAATCCCAGTACTGGTGCCCGGCGCTGTTTACACTTCCTTTGGATTGATTGTCTATTGCTGTGAGCACGGTATGCTGGAACTGGGGAGCACTGTAATTGTTTGCCAGCTTGCACTGAGTGCCATTCTCCATTTGCATGTTTCTCGGCACAGTGATTTAGGGGGCTGTAAGGCTGCTCAAGGGACTGTACTAGTGTCCCTGTAAGTTGGCTTCAGGTGCTGGCAATCCTGCTGTAAGCCACACTTACATGACTCAAGGGTTTGAGAAAGGTGGAGCTCAGCAGTTAGAAAATCTCTTATGTGGAGTGTGAAACTTCGTTTACTACTTTTTCTTCTTCTTTGAAACTATCCCAGGTCACAAGACTTCTATTGTGAGGCATGTGGAATGAATATGAAGGCTTCTTTGCTCCCACTAAGTTCAGAGTCCAGCCAAGACGACAGAGAGGCGCGAGAGCTTGCAAGACAGATCAGTTTTACGGTATGCTCTGCTTTTTGTCCCCACACCGTTATTTTCTTTTGCCTGAACTCAATGTCTTTGATGAACTAACACAGGCAGTATGGAAGGACTATATTTTTGGGGGATCATAGAACACTTTTTCTCCCCCAAAAATGTGTTTAAAGTCTGAACAATGCAGACCGGCGCCAGGCTTTCCCCCACAACCCACAAATACTTACTTACATATTGCAGTCACCACTGTGCAAGTTCCCCGAGGCTGCAGAATTCCTGCTCTTCTGTCCCCTTGTGTCCTTTTTTGCCCTTGGAATATTGTATATACAGCTGAGGGCACGCGGAAATAGATGCATATAGAGAGGCTAAAATAGGCTTGCACATAGAGAGGCTTCAACAGGCTGCCCCACACCCGCCAATCATGGCCACGCAATGTTCTCGCAGGCAGGACAATGGCTCCGTCATTGGTTCCAATCACTGCGCTCGCTCACTAGCAGTGACATCTGCATGTTGAAGCCTCTCTGTGCGATAACTACTGCACCAGCCGACGTAATTGGTTTTCACCCAGCTGTATGTACAATATGCCAATTAACTTATCTGTATGTTTTTGTGATGTGGGAGGAAACCGTAGTGCCCAGAGGAAACCCTCGCAGACACGGGGAGAACATACAAAGTCCTTGCAGATGTTGACTTGGCTGGGATTTGAAACTGGGACCCAGCGCTGCAAAGCGGGAGCGCTAACCACTACGCCACCGTGCTGCCCGCGTTTAGGGGCATTATTTTGAGTAGCCCCAGCCGAGTACATTCTCTTACATTAAGGCTGTCTTTCAAAACTTAAAGGGCTTTCTGTTTTCTTTATCTAGTGATTTATTATGATCATTTTGCAACTTCCTTTATGAATTCTGTACAGGTAAACCCACCTGGAGGTTCTCAAACAGAAGGAAATGGAGCTACACAGACAAGCAAACCTCCAGAAACCATGCAGAGTGATGGAACGGCACCTCAGGTACACACTTTGTCTATCACGTTATATATAATGGAGGTCCCATGTGTAAAATGCACACTTCATTATGTTTTTTTTTTTTGTTTGTTTTTTTTTTACTAGGGTTTAAACATCTGTTTTAAATATAATTGTCCTTTCACAAGACTATTTGGAAATCTGTGCAAATCCATTTACTGGCAAGCAATCACTATGTAGCAATTATGCATGAAAGAATGTGCTAAAAATCTCTAACTGTTGTAAAAACTGGCATTTACACACAACAAAAGAGTTCATGTTCAAATAAAATATTATAGGTTACTGACCTAAAAACAAAAAAGTTAGTAATACAACATTTCTGGTTTGGTTTCCAGTTTTGTCTGTATTCGGCTATGAGTTTTTCATCCAAGTGTTATGGGGTGCTCACATCTACAGGAAAAAAAAATAATGCCAGATGTCTACTCAGTCCATGTGCAGTCAGACCTGTAAAATTGATGAGCTACTTAACCTAAAGGATGCCGACCAAACTCACACAGGTGCAGTTCAACTGTGCTTGTACATGGAGGGGAGTTTAAAGCTCTTGTTGGATATGATCAGACCCTACGTGTGAACGGTGAGGCGTAGAGCATGCCATACACTGGCAGACTTTCTCCTGCGGTGCCCAGAAGATAAATCCCTAGCTTATCAGAGAGGAATCTATCATTGCCACACTATGCACATCGATTTATTTTTAAAAATGAATTACTGCCACTCCCCAGGTGCCCCCTGATATACTGCTCTTACTGAGGCCCTTTTTTTGTGCAGTAAAGCTGTCGCCCACCTCTCCTCTCCATCTGGCATTCTTCCTCCTTTGTGCTTCTGTCATTTCTCTGTGCCTGTAGTGACCCTGTGACCGCGCGATATACGTGGTTACATACACTGCTATCAGGTCACTACATGCACCGTGACATGACGGCAGCAAAGAGGACCGCGGGAGGGGTGAGTGCCAGAGCACTTTGTTGTGCTGTTACTCTGCATAGCACAAAGGTTTTAGTTTGGACATTTTAAAGGGGAAAGGAACAATAATTTTCTTAAAGAGACTCTAACAACATTTTCAGCCTTATTTCTCCTATCCTACAAGTTCCTATACCTGTTCTAATGTGCTCTGGCTTACTGCAGCCTTTTCCAGTTGCACTGACTGTCTAATAGATCTTATCATCTTTTCTTTGTCAACCCAGAGAGGAAGGAGCTGCCTCTGCTGTGATGGGGACAAATTATGCACGCCCCTCCAGGCTCACTTCTGCTCTGTCTCAGCTGTGTCTGTGAGCCTGTGGGAGGAGGGAGCTGCCTGTCACATGCTGACAATTTGTTACCCAGACACAAGTGCAAAGCCCAGACTCCTGGCTCAGAAGAAACAGCTGTGTTTTTATAAAGGAGTCTGAGGATTCTTGTCACACTTCAGTGTCACAGAGGCAGAAGGTAAAACTTTTTCTAAACTTGCACGTAAAATCTGGAGGCTGCATTCACTGTGTAATAATAAAAACTTGTCATGCAAACATAAGGCAGTATACATCCTGTTTCTTTTCAGTATACTTCCTGTTTCGGTGGCCATCTTTACTGTTTACAAAACAGTTTACAAAAATGTTATTTTATCGCCAATATTGTGTCCCCGAACAGGCTGATTATTTCTATAACATTTCTTTAGTACAGATTTTCTTTAACCTGAAACCTATATAGCTTACTTGGTCAGTGATTCTACGGTAGATAATTATTATAGGGCTTGGAGGGTATCTATAGTTTAACCATTTAGTGGCATCCTAACGCATTAATACGTCATGCTTTACCCTATTAACGGCAACATGACGTATTAATAAGTTGCGCGTTCCCGCCGCTGCTACCGCCGTGTGCGCGCCGCTACGGCCGCCGTTTCCATCAGGATCCCGTGCGGAGGGATTGGGGAAGAGGACCAAAAAGTCCTCTACCCAATCGCAGTGCCTGGAGTGAATGGACGTGACCGCGAACA